>NC_061100.1:19588007-19668007 GCF_015104395.2 Macrobrachium nipponense | reverse complement strand
ATAGCAGAACCAAGCTTTGAAAGTGGTGGTGGGAAGGAGGACCACCGCCTCCTCCTCCTCCTCCTCCTCCTCCTCCTCCTCCTCCTCCAGTGTACTCCACCTATCTGCTTGTCAATCGTTTGCTTTCAATTCCGACGATCGCTAGATTTTATCGAGGGATTTTTGTTGTTAACTTCGATAAAAATTATTTTTGTTTGTTTTTGGGTAGAGATTTTCCGATAAGGACTGCCGTTGAAAGTTAGAATAATGGATTGGGCGTTTTGAAGATTGTCTGTCCCACGGGAAATATATTACTGAGATTTTTTTTATATGTATAAATAATAAATACTTCATAATGCGTCTAAAAGGTGGATAACTATAGATGTACGATTTGCTGTGGTGTGTTTTTAGATATTTTTTTTCCAGTTAATTTCCGTACGTAGTTTGGTCTATTTTTAAGTAATTTTTCAATCGATGTATGTTTAGACTTCATAAGGGGTTTGTGTTGTCAGTGCACCTCGAGTTGTGCACTGTAGGCTTTACTCATCAAGAGTATTTGTAGCGTCATTTTGACCCCATAGTTCCTCCATTCATTATATAGCCATGTATTTTATCTCCATTCCTGTTTCCTTTCTTTATTCTTGCTGTCCAACCACACCAACAGGGTTTGTAAAAAAAAAAAAAAAAAAAAAAAAAAACTAATTTATAGCTCATTTCTGGTTGTTATTATTCTAAAGCCGTATTGGTGCATAGAATCAGATACCGATGTTTTGTGAATACCAATAGAATGTAACTTCCACGCTTGAAAGATACTTGGATTAATCGATGAATGATAGGTTAAATGATTGTAATAGGAGTCGCGTTGAGTTCTGTCTTCCATGTCGCTGAGTGCATTACTTGAATTGTATATACTTTCCTTGTCCTTCGTAAGTTGAAATAGAAAATGGAAAACTGCTTCATTGAAAGAAAACGGGAAGCTTTATGTTCCGTTCCTTATTTGGTCCTGAAGGAGAAGAGAGGATTTTTTTTTTTATTAACTGATAATGCTAATTTCTGCTTTCCTGGAGATCTGCTATATATATATTTTTGTGTGTGGAAATTCTGTATATTTTCATGTGAAAGATCCATAGCGACTTTTGTCGTCGGGAAAGCTTCCGAGCTTTCCCAGAGAATATTTTACAGGCCTAAAAAAAAGGAGAAAGTTTCTCTCGTGTAAGCTCTCCCTAATAAAAGGACAACTGTACGATGTTACGAGGTATCATAATAGTTTTCCTTCTGTTGCAAAAACTCATCAGTAAAAACCTGCTTGCAAGTGTGTGTGTGTGTGGAAAGAAATAAACTCAGGGTATATAAACCTTGACCAGTTTCGTTTTCAGTATTCCGAAAGACCTTAGTCGCGTTTTTCTTTGTCGTGAATCTGCATCATTACGAGTACATCACCTGTCCCAAAGAGAGAGAGAGAGAGAGAGAGAGAGAGAGAGAGAGAGAGAGAGAGGAGAGAGAGAGAAAGTTGCATGAACGTAAGCGAGGTCTCAGGCTAAGCTTTGATGGCATCTTTGAACTGTGATTAAGTTTTTATTTATTTATTTATTTATTTTTATCCAGATAGAGGCAGAGAGTTCCTGTGTATATACTCCAGTCTAAAGGCATCTGCCAACCGGTTAATCCAATTAGTGATGTAAAATTGTTAAAATCCCGTTTTGCGGGGAAACTAGAAATCCATGTACATTGATAAGGTGTTTTTTCCGCATTGGCTTGGGAGTCAGTCTAATATTTTCTCACGGTCTCTACTCCTGGGAAGCACATAACCTCGGTTAACTCGTCTGGTTGATATTTGCTGTACGATTAAACCGTATTTTTGCTGTAGACTTCTGTTTTTTTATTTATATTTGATAAATAAGGCCTTTAACTTCTGGTTTCGCCACAATAACTTAAAGGCTATAACCTCCAAAAATTTGTATCGAAGTTTTTTTTTTATTTCGGTAATTGATACCTGTTACCCGTTAATTTGTAAACGATACGTTAAAGATACCGTATTTTTTTTTTTTAGTATATCTATTTTATGATACGATCTGACAAACGAGGCTCCTAACGTCCTATTACTTCCGGCAGCAGCTGTATACTCAACTTTTCAAATGACTCCACACATTATTTCCTCTCCGGTTCTCTCTAAGTGAGATTTTTTTTTCCTTTTTTTTTTGTGGTATCCGAGAAGTCGAATCTAGTCTCCAAGTCGATAATCTAAAGTCAGCTTTTGGTGTAAAAAAGTTTCCTTCGGCGGCTGAAAGTAACCGGTATGTTTTACGACATGTTGATATCGGAGAGAAAAAAAAAAAAAAAAAAAAAAAGAGGCGAGGCAACCTATACACCCCCCTCCCTCCACTCTCTCCCCTCCCCAACACTTCCCCAAAGTTCTCACCTGGGAAACATGCAGGTAGATCTACAGGATTTCCAAAATTATATACAGGGAAAATACCTACATTCTTGCTGCATTCACTATTTATCGAACGGCATGTGCATACTTTTTGGTAGCTCTCTCTCTCTCTCTCTCATAAATTGTCTTGTTTTACAACCTTCAGATACACCGATTAGGATAGAGAGAAAGAGGCAGATAGAGTTGTTGACGGGACATCCTTGTTAACATTACAAGTAACTTTTCCCTTTTGTCTGACAATACTGGTGTCAGTTGATAGCGTTCTTGTTTTTTTTTTTTTTTTTTTTTTTTTTTAATGAAATCAGCTTCTTCATCTCTAGCCAGAGAAGCTTCCCACGTTTGGTTTCCCACTGGAGGCTGCTGAGATGAGACTAGTGGTTTGCATTTAAATCTTTAGAAACTCGTTTACATGTTACGAATCATTCTTGGAGGGAGGTTGACTTTTCATGATAAATGTATCAATTGGTATATTGCTTTCTCTCTTTGAATATTTACGAAAAAAAAGTCAGGATTCGTCGAAATTTCCCGTAGGAGGTCAGTCTATGAATTGATTGTGGGGCGATTTGCAACCACTCTTTAGCCAGTTCACCTCCCTTCGCTTTTCATGAATTCCATCTTCCTTTCCAACCACTCCAACTCCAATTTTTCACTGTCTTAAACGATAAAAGGCTGAAGGTGCTCTAATACGTGGCAATATAGCCCAATTTTCGTGTATCATAAATTAGTATATCTTAACGGCAACTTTGCAGACTCGAGCTTCACATGACTGAAGATAATTTTGGAACTCATAAGCTTTAATTGGTAAATGTTGGAATAGATTATTGTAGTCCGCTGCTAGTATCACTGGCAGTAGAACTAGTTATTTGTAGTAGTAGTAGTAGTACTAGTACTAGCTCCGGGTTTCCGTTTCGACCCCGAAGCGGAAGTTGGTGATTCCATCACCGCAGTTCTCTCGGTCTTCATTGTCGTCAGGCGTTTGTTCAGGTGGTTTCTTTCTGTCTGCTGGGAATCGGTTGTTTCTGTCCTGTTGTGTAATCCCCCTCTCTCACCACCAACAACCCCCTCCCCCCATTTTTTTTTTAAGTGGGTGAAACCGTCAAATAGTTTACCCTTTAGCCCATGACTTTCTTCTTCCCGTTAGATGGCTTTTGTAAGTTACTAGTGATGCAGTTCTCGAGAGAGATTATATGTATTTGATGCGATCGCGGCAATTTCTTTTAGTTTAAGGTTGCTTTACAAATGTATTTTAGTGTAATTTACGTGTAAGTGTGGCCTAATACAAAATTAGGTAAATTTGTTCGCATTACTTGAGGTTTCAAGCCTAGACTGGTTACTAGTTTCCATGTCAGACTACAATATACAGTGTACCTTCGTCTAAGGGGAACTTGTGCCATTGCCCGAGGTTGAAACCATGTAATGCCATTAAATTCGAACTGATCTTGCATTAATCATACGTAAACATAAAACAACAGGTAGACAAGGTTGCGAAATGAACAAGGAATAGCTACAATCTCATCCAATAGATGTAGCAATGCAGACCCGCCTGAAACAGCCGCAAATTGGGTGACAGGTCGCCCGGTCTGGCGCGCGTTAGAATCGCCGGATGATTATTATTGCTGCTGCTGGTGCTGCCGGATGTGCGTATATCCTCCAATGGCTGCGCGCATGGCTACGCGTGTGTCGTCCTGCCTTTTTCGAAAAAGGGACCCACCATCCATTGGCGAGCGCGCGCGGGCCGAGTGCCTGCCTGCCTGCCTCCTCCACCCATCCAAATAACAGAGTTACACTTCACCCCGCAGGATGTGTTGGACAATACCAACCCCGGTAACATCCCCCACCTACCCCCCACCCACCCACCCATCTTCCCCGGTCGGTTACCCCCAATGGCTCATCCAGTTTTAGTGCTTTTTTTTTATTTTCTTTTTAAAATTGGACAGTAAAAAAGTAACCTACTTCCTCTTTTTAGAACCAGTTAGGTTATTTTAAGTTTTTGCCTTTTTTTATTACATAATTTGTATTGTTTGCTTAGGATTTTAACCTCTAACGTCTGTGTTTTTGTAAAACCTTAAGCTTATTGTTGACACAAGGCAAAGCTTCAAGTAGTATTTGTCATTTGTCATTAATTTATATTGTTTCTATAAATACTGCAGCTTTGGTTACCTTTTATACATCAAGTTTCATTGCTTAGATATTGTGTGTTGATATTGCCTTAGTTTTCTTACGCCGTTTCAAATGACAGTTGTATATGTATATGTGTATATATATATATATATATATATATATATATATATATATATATATTATGTATATAGTGTAAGTGAGTGAGTCTTTTATTCCATACATAAATGTACGGAGACAGAATCTTGACTTTCAATTGCAATGACCTCATTAGAGAGAGAGATGACCTCATTAGAGAGAGAGAGAGAGAATGTTCATAATATATTATTAATTACCGTTCAAACCACTGTAACTGAACCATGATGAACCCGGCTCATTATAGAGCCTTTTCGGCCACTCAAAAAGAGTTTCTGCAACTCTCATCTCAAGTGGGTCACTGTCACTGCTACCCACACCCCTCCAATCCTTCCCAACCCTCTTCCCCCTCCCCCATCCATTCCCGGGAGCTCCCAGCCAGCCTTCCTGCTCACCCCCCCCCCCCCCACCCCTCATACCCAGGGCAGGACCAACAGCGGGTGCTTCTCCTTTGTGTTGCGCTGGGGCACCTTTGGCCGCAGCACTTCTTCCATTAGCCATTTGTCTTGTTTTAGCAGTGCAACAATAGGGCAGACCTCTGGTATAGATTTCTCTCTCTCTCTCTCTCTCTCTCTCTCTCTCTCTCTCTCTCTCGTTAATGAAGGTTGATTTTTTCTTTTAGCTGGCATCTTCAATATTAACCTCAATATTTACGTTTGGGTTGCAGTCCTTGAAAATCAGAAACTCGTATTTTCTTTTATAAAAAAAAATGAAAAATCAACAACTCATATTTTCTTATATTTTGAAAAAGTTAAAAAAAAAAAAAAAAAAAAAAACCTAAAACATGTTCACAGCCGAAGGTTCCATTTCCAATGCTCCTAAACTTCATTACTAGGCAAGAGCCCCCCTCCCCTCCCCGCCCCCTTTTATCTCCCGACGAGTGGGCACTGGGCATGGACCAGAGGTGTCTCGAGGAGGTCTCTCCCGAGGGTGGGGCTGGCTGGCTGGCTGCAGTCGTGCGACACAGCTCTGTGGAGTGTCAGGTATGGAACGTTGCGACAGAGAGAGACGCTTCTTATCAGATGCCTTTGAGAATTAGGCGAAGGCAAAGAGGAGGAGTGAGGGAGAGTCCTGTGGCATGGTGGGTTGATTTGGGAATGGAAGGGCACCTTTTATTCGCTTTGACGTAATAGGTCCTCGCATGAGTTGGATGGAGACCTCTTGTTGGCTTGTGTCGCCCCACAGTAGGCTTTTGCTCTTGTCTTGAGATGTTGGCGCCTTTTCATTTGCATTTAAAAAAAAAAAAGTCTCGATTGGGCTTTGTTTGTGTATCTTTTTTTTATGTATAATTTTGTTTTGGAATTTAAAAAACTTCATAGCCTGTGGGTTGGGGTAAGTCTCTCTCTCTCTCTCTCTCTCTCTCTCTCTCTCTCTCTCTCTCTCTCTCTCTCTCTCTCTCTGTGCTAATCTACCGTCTAAAAGTTATTCTGTTCCTGTACACAACTAAAGGTGCTTATTTTCATTTAGATAGTTTTCCTGGGAGAAATGAATGTATAATTCCCCTTTGTTTCTCAGTCGAAGTGTTTTTAAATTCTCTTATTCTCTTGACTTTTAATAAGTGAACTTCAATAAAATTTAAGTCTTATACCCTCACAGAAATATATAAATATGTGTGTGTGTGTGTGTGTGTAAGTAATTCACGCAATGTCACTTTATTCATTGTTTACATTCTCCAACAAGACGCCCAGTTTCCACTGTCATTAAATTACTCACCAGCGTCACACAAGCACTTCTCTCATTTTTTTTTTTTTGTTAATCAGTGATCCTGCCAATGTATTTAAAGAGAGAAACCAACGCCCAATTTTACCAGTCATGCTCCCCTCCCACCCAGCCAACCACCACCCTCTCTTCCCCCCGTCTCCCCTCCCTAAGTCCATTCCATTCCCCGTACCCATCGGATGAATGAAATAAGAAAAATCCTGTCATACTGAGGCAGAGTCAACGGTGCTCGGCGAAGGATCCCTCGCTCCGAACCCTGCTATCCTTCGGTCCGTAGGATGTTAAGCCGGGGATGTTGCTTGTCGCATGGGTCCTGGTATTGGTAAAGGGCGGGTGGGGAGAGTTGGATTCTCTTGTGGTTGGGTGGGTGTCCATATGGGTCCTGGTATTGGGAAGGGGCGGGAGTCTCTGTGGTGGGTGGGTGTCCATTCTCGTTAGCAGGATGGATTTTTGGGGGAGGGTGGGAAGGGAAGGGTAGGGGGAGGATGGAGAGGGGGTCCTCGTCGGCCAGGTATGGCGGATCGCTCAAGCATGACCGCCGTCGCCATAGTGATCGTATACGTACGATTCATTCTATCTCGACTCTTTGATTTTGTTTTTTATTTTCCTTTGTTATAGTATTATTATTTTTTACTTCGTTTTGCGCTTGTCGTTAATGGCGGCTGTAGGTGTTCGTAGAAAATACCGTTATACGTAGAGTGCATAGGCATCTATTGAAAAGTTAGACTGTGTGGACGAGAAAGGAGCCCTTCAGCGTAAGAGAGAGAGAGGTGGGAAGGCAAGTGAAAGTTAGTTGACCTCCTCGGGATCATCATCATCATCATCATCATCATCATCATCATCCATGGCTCGTGGAAACTGATTTTGGAGGGATTTTTGCCCCTTGTGTTGTTTGTATAACGTGAATATTAAATGAATATTAGATTTTTTTATGATTTGTTACGAATGTTAAATGAATATTACAGTAGATTCTTTTTATAACCTGTTGCGAATATTAAATGAATATTAGATTCTTTTTTAAAACCTGTTGCGAATATTACATGAATATTAGATTGTTTTGTATAACCTATAGTGAATATTAAATGAATATTTGATTGTTTCATATAACCTGTTGCGAATATTAAATGAATATTAGATTGTTTTGTATAACCTGTTGCGAATATTAAATGAATATTAGATTGTATCGTATAACCTGTTGTGAATATTGACTGAATATTATATATTTTATAACATGTCGCAAATATTCAATGAATATTAATTGTTTTGCTTAACTTGTTACGAATATTAAATGAATATTAGATTGCTTTGTTTACCCTGTTGTGAATATTAAATGAATATTAGATTTACGTATATGAGAAGAGCGATCATTTATTAGATGAACAGTTGATTTACATAACGAATATTATAAAGAATATTAATTTTGCGTAATAGAGTCTAAATTGAATGTATATTATTAAATTTGGCTAACGAACGCCAAACGCTATTTGATAATATGAATGTCAATTTGCCTCTCCTTACCTATAAAGAATATTAATTTATTGAAGAGCATTGAAGTTGTATAACGAGCACCAACTGTTATTTTTTAAATAAAAATGTCTTTCCTCCTATTACACAAAACTACCATTGCGCGCGCAATTAACGTTAACGTTCCAGGCAGCCATTGGTTAACCTGCTAATTATCTTGCTCCATATGCATTCAGTTCCGATCAAATTGGCTAACTTTTGCGAAATTGGTCCCACACGAAATAGGTCAAACTTTGTATCAGTTCCAAAAGTCAGTTGTTCTGACGGGAATACGAACCTATACGCTTTCATAAGTGGAGTTTTTAGCACAAGGCGCCCTTCAGCAGCTGTCACAGGCTTGATTATAGAAAGACAAAATCCTATCGAGTAGGCTCAATATTTGAGTTAGGTTTGCCGGTGGGTTATTATTTTCTCTGAAAATTCTTGAAGTATTATGATATCCTGTTGTATATATTATTTCTTTATTTATATATATATAATTATTTATTTATGCGTTTGAATACGCTCTGGCGTATATATACGCAAGCAAGAATATATATATATATATATATATATATATATCTATATATATATATATATATATATATGATTTTAAAAGGACATATTTAGCTCGGACGTGTATATATAATATATATATATATCTAGTATTATAATAATATTAATATATATACACATACACGTGTGTATGTATGTATGTATGTATGAGAGCGTATTCAGCTCACGGCATTAGCAGCAGCAGAACCAGCAGAGATTGATAATGACAATTTGAATGTCGCGCATACGTGCATTCCTACAAGCGAGGGTGTCCCCTGATTGGCCGACTCTTTTACCTGGACACGAATCCGAGCTCGGCGATTGGCTGTCGCGCGGCAGGTGCGAGGGAGGAAGCGACATAGCTTTTGTGGACAGGAGTCGCTGGGAAAATTGTTGGCGGCGTGTTTACCGAAGGTCCCAACCAACGATTCGAACACCTCCCTCCCGACCGATGGTCCTTGTTCGTGTTCGTGAGTGAGTTTTGTCGGTGCGTGGTGGCCATATAGTACTGCTACACGAGCGCTCGGATAAAGGACGCGTATATACGGGAGGAAGTTCACTTGTGCGCGATCTCTCTCTCTCTCTCTCTGCGCTGATTCTAAATCAAATTAGTTAATCCCCCCCTTTTACGGTTATGAAGACTATATTTTTCCTCTCTCTCTCTCTCTCTCTCTCTCTCTCTCTCTCTCTCTCTCTCTCTCTCTCTCTCTCTCTCTCTTTTGTCCTGATTATAAGCTAATAAATTAATATCTTATACAGTTATAGCGATCATATATCTCTCTCTCTCTCCTCTCTCTCTCTCTCTTCTCTCTCTCTCTCTCTCTCTCTCTCCTCTTTTTCCTGAATATAAGCTAATGAATTAATATCTTATACAGTTATAGCGATCATATCTTCTTCTCCTCTCTCTCTCTCTCTCTCTCTCTCTCTCTCTCTCGTCTCTCTCTATCTCATATATATATATATATATATATATATATATATATATATATATATTAGTTACTTCTATTATGGCATTATTGAAACCCTAATTATATGGAACAAGCCCACAGGGGCCACTGACTTGAAATTCAGGCTTTCAATGAATATGACGTTCATTTGAAAGAAGTAGCAGAAGATAACAGGACATACAGATATAAGAGATCGGTCTTTAGAAAAGAAAAAGAAAATAAATTGATAAATGAATAGATAAAAATATATATGAATTATTAAATCAAAAGGAAAATTTATTGAGGACTAAGATGCAAGGTTTTTCGGTGTTCATAGAAAAATAAACGATTAGAATACAAAAGGGTAGTAGAGGTAATGTTACAGTATACAGAAATCTCTGAGAATGAGACAGGAAATGGGTATACCTGTTAAGTACGAGGTTAATGTATAGGGAAAGAGAGGATGTAAAGGGTTTGTTGGGGGGGAGATGTTTGAAGGGAAATCCTCTGCGAACTGCTTTCCCCAAAACCTCGTCAGTCAATTACAGGGTCCAAGCGATTCTCCCTCGTCGTCTCCCCCTCGCCCCTCCGCCCCCGCCCCGCCCCCTGCGTCCGGCCCGTCGTTGCGTCATTGAATGAATCGCTTCGGTCTCTTTCGCCGATCCGATGGGACATCATTATTGTTCCCTTTTCCGGAGGTGATATTTCTGGCTTTCATTTCCTGCCTCAAATTTTTGAAAGGTCCCCCCCATTTGCTTGCGTCACTTTTATAGAAAACGATACCGTCAAACGGATCGGTAGGTATATGTATAATCCTTTACGCGTTTTTTTTTTTTTTTTTTTTTTTTTTTTTTGTCGTCGAATTCTCGTCTTTGCGTAGTAAAGTTTTTCGTTTTGTGATTTTATTTCTTAGGCAGCTGAAGCTTCGTAACCCGTATCCTCGTGAGCTCTGAAAAAAAAAGTGATAAGTGAAAAATTTGTAATATTCATCGCTGTTGATTTTATATTTTAATATGTATATTAATTTAATTCATTAGATATCTGTTTGGTTCCTTGTGTGATGATAGCTAAGAAAATATCAGTTAGGAATAGCGTAAATATAAAAGAGGGAAAAAGACATGAGAGAGAATCATTAATAGACAAATGATAGACAGAAATGAGAGAGAGAGAGAGAGAGAGAATTAATCATAGAGGAACGAGCAATCAACAAACAATTCGACCTCCCGTCATGCCGTAGGATTGGGCACGTTTTATGCAAGCATCCTTCTGACATAACCTTTAAACGAAGGAAGTTAGGAGGAAGTCCGGTGACTGGGGGTCCGATTCTGTTGCTTGATTTACGCCAGAGTTAAGCAGCTCAAGAGAGAGGAGAGAGAGAGAGAGAGAGATTGTGGCCAATGCTTGCTTTGATGAAGAGGGGAATCCGTATTACGCCAGAGTTACGCAGCTTTGGAGAGAGAGAGAGAGAGAGAGAATTTTACGAAAGAGGACCCGCGCGCGCGCGCACACATGTCCCTACAGACCGTGGGAATGAGATCTAGTTTTATGGTGACGTCGAGGTTGATTCGTAATAGTATTCGACTGCTTAAAAGGGAGATCAGTGTCGTGCCTTTGTAGCATCATCGGTTTTAGCTTTGAGTGTGTTTGTTTATGCTATATAGATTTTTCAATTGTTTACTTATTTATTTATTTTTTTATTGAGATGAAGGAATGTTCTTCACATGTTCATTATTGCGATGATTTTGGTGGTGATGTGTTTGAACACTTTTTTCTTTATTAAAATGGAAATTTTTACAATTCTTATAATGTAGATACACACACATTTATATATATAATATATATATATATATATATATATATATATATATATATAATATATATAATGTTGTATGTATGTATATTCTTGCTGTTATTACCTACATCGCCCCTGAGTTTGAAATTTGGCATTATTCTCCCAGGTGGGTTAAGAGGCTCTCTCTCTCTCTCTCTCTCTCTCTCTCTCTCTCTCTCTCTCTCTCTCTCTCTCTCTCAAAGAATGTTCATTTGACATACCTTTTATTTTAATGCTGATTTTGTTCTTAAAGGTAATTTTTCCTCGCCAATTTTCTGGGTCTCTTGTGTATATATATATATATATATATATATATATATATATATATATATATATATATATATATATATATATATATATATATATATATATATATATATATATATGTATACAATATATATTGGTCTGGTCTATTTGCAACCCAGTTTTCGAAAGCTTATGACGTCATGCATATCTATTTCATTTCCTTCATCGCTAATTTTATGAGTATCATTAACATTGTGTTTTAGAATCTTTGGTATGTCATACTTTGAACCCAGCTCTCAATAAAAATTTTAACATGATTTAATAAGTGCCTCAGTGGCGTGGTCGGTTTGGTGTTGGTGTATCACCTCGGTGGACGCGATTTCGATTCTCGGTCATTCCACTGAGGTGTTAGAGATGTGTATTTCTGGTGATAGAAGTTCGGAAGTCACGTAAAGCCGTTGGTCCCGTTGTTGAATAATCACTGGTTCCATGCAACGTAAAAACTCCTTACAAACAAACAATCTAATATTTTTTTCTCTCTCTTTCTCTCTTTCTGTGCAGGTTTTACATCGTGTTCACCAAATCCCTGCAAGAACAGCGGGACATGTATCTCTAACCCTGGAGCCGAATCCTCATGCAAGTAAGTAGGCCTATTGTTTTGTTTTAGTATGCCTGGTTATATTACGTAGGCGTATTTATTTTGCGTAAGTAGGCACATATACTCATAGTAAGTAGGTCTGTTTATCTATAGTAAGTAGGCTTATTTATTTATAGTAGGTATGAATATTTGTATAATAGGCCTATTTACGTATAGTAAGTAGGTCTATTTATTTATAGTAAGTAGGCCTATTTATAGTAAATAGTCCCATTTTTATAGTAAGTGTGTCTATTTATTTATAGTATGTAGGCATGTATTTATATGTAGTAAGTAGACCTACCTAGTTGTTAGTAAATATGCCTATTTATTTAGACTATGCAGGCCTATTTATTTGAAGTAAGTAGGCCTATTCATTTTCTCTCTTCTCTTGGAAGTCCTCCCATTCAAGTTTGTTATTGAAATGATTCAGAGAAAATAACTAAGCCTTATGAAACAGCTGAATGAACTGGGCAATATTAGTCCCTAGTTCTAGTAGCGCTCTTCTAGCTGTTACGTAAGGCTTAATTATTTTCTATGTATTATTTCCTTTGTGGAAGTAAGTACTAATTTTTATATAGTAGACCTTAATCTAGATTCACTTACCTGTAACTAACTATATCTCACACATCCCAAATGTAGTAATACTACAAGTTGGTGACTGATTGGCAGTTCTAACCAGAGTATCTTACGATTATCCAGCATTTGGGAAAGATTTTGTGATATGTTTTCAACATGTTCGTGATGTTTTCAACATGTCTAATAAGTTTTCAACATGTTCATGATATGTTTTCAACATGTTCGTGATATGTATTCAACATGTTCGTTATGTGTATGTGATAAATTGCCGACCTGTGTTTCATGATTTGTTGTATATTGCAGTGTTGACACTTTAAGCTTTAAAGGGGTATAACTGATTTTAGAATGTATTGTTAGAAAATTGACTCCATTAATTTCATGATTTTTGACACTTTTTTTGTGTGTGTGTGTGTGTGTGTGTGTGTGATACTGGAATCTAATATCTCCTCTGTTGGTTGGTCAGTCCGGAGGTGCACACCAGGCTTAATACTCCCTTTTGCACAATTGTTCTTTTGTTAAGTATTGGGATCTCTGGAATTCTTGCTCCATCATTTTATATATATGTATATATATATATATTTTATTTTCATATTTTCTACTGTATTTTATGTTTTTTGTATTTTCCTGCTACGTTATTATATATTTAATTTTTTCACTAAAAAGTTATTCTGTGATTTGCATAGTCTGTTATATATATATATATATATATATATATATATATATATATATATATATATATATATATATATATATATTGAGAGAGAGAGAGAGAGAGAGAGTACATTATCGAAAAATGCAAATGAGATCAATTGGCGGTGTAAGATTTAGTTACATTTAGTCCATTGTATGAACTGGGGGCGGGGCGGATCACAGAAGGTTAAACATTGACGAATGAGTGATACAATGAAAGGGAGCCACTTGCCAGTTGGTGCAAAGTTGGGAGGAAGGGGGGATACTGTAGGCAGGGATTTGGTTTTGGGGGAGGAGGGGCTGGGAAGGGCGTTGAAACACAGGAGAGAGAGAGAGAGAGAGAGAGATTAAATTTTTTCTTCAATGTAAAAGTATTTTGCTTGGATGTTTTGACCATTTATTATATTTTATGTGACACGTAAAAATGGGAAATTATTATATATATGAAAATGCTCATGTTTAGCCATAGAATTAAGTAGAGAGAGAGAGAGAGAGAGAGAGAGAGAGAGAGAGAGAGAGAGGGAGAGAGAAGAATGGCGGTGTGGTCTGTGCGATAGTTAACTGGTTTCATTTTTGAAGGGCAGTGATACAACATCTGTCCTACATTCCCACAGCCTCCGACTGACTACTACCAGACCCCCTCCCCCTCCCCCTACCCCTCCCACTCCCTCTCCTCTTCCCACCCCTCCCAGATTGCTCGTAGATGGGCGTAATTGAATTAGAAGAACATTTGATCTCGACAGTCAATGTAGAGAGAATGAATAGCCAGTGATAACACTTGCGGTCTTTATGTTGATGAGCAGGAGTAGATCCCTTACTACAGGTCTCTGGAGACCTGTAGTAGAGGTCTGCTGTGCTCTGTGGGGACAGAGACCATGGGAACGAGCGAAGAGACTTTTTCTCGTTTCGGGGGCGCCCCTGGGTTGATGAACGCCTCCTGACGAAGGGAGGGGAGTTCACGTGGTTGGCGAAGATCCTATTAAGTTTGTTCCTTCGGGGAATTAAAAGAACGATGCTACAGACTGCTCTCTCTCTCTCTCTCTCTCTCTCTCTATAGGGAGTTTTACCTGTGTATTACTGTTTTTAACTGCAATTCCTTTTAATTTTTTCTAAATTTTATAACTATAGACCCTTCTCTCCATTCCCATATTCCAGTTTCTGTTTATATTTTAGGAGCGGAATTTAAAGGAATTTTGGTGGGTCATTTATAATTGTTCTAAGAAAGGGACGTTCACGATGCTACTTTGTTCAATCATTAAGATAATTGTTCAGCAGATGAACCTAGTTCTTATGGAAGTAGGCCAAGGGTCCTACCGACTTCAAATGCAAACTTTAAAAGGATATGGTGTTCGTGAGATAGAAGAAACAGGTCATGGGAAATACAGAAAGAAGGAGGAGATCACTTACTAGAAAAGAGAAATAAATTAACAAAAGAAAAGTTAGGTATATCTTAGTTTAACCAGACCACTGAGCGGACTAACAGCTATCGTAGGGCTGGCCCGAAGGATTATATAGTTATTTTTACGTGGCTAGGAACCAGTTGGGACCTACAGCTTATTGTGGGATCCGAACCACATCGAGAGTGAATTGCTATATCACCAGACATAAATTCCCCCGATGCCTTGTTGGCAGAACGGAGAATCGAATCAGGGCCCTGTAACCGGTAGTCGAGCACGTAACCGACTCGTCCAACAGGGAACTAATTAAACAAGAGAAACTATTATAATCGGTGAATCAGGGACTGGAAATCCAGGATTCTCCGAGGAAAAATTAAACAGCGAAGCTAGGGATCATACGGATCCTCCCTATTTAAGTGACTCATGACTCCTCACTTCACTCAGAAAGTGAAAAACTGAAAGAGGTGACAAACTGGACATGTGTTGAGGGAAAGAGGCAGAAGAAGAAGGAGAAAAAATATATAAAGCTCCCTTCCCTCTGGTTTCCTCTGGCGAAGGCGGCGTGAGAAAGAGAGGCCATGTGTAGCCACCTCGGCCCAATCCGATTAATTGGAGTAGATTGGCTGATCATTGTTATTGTGTGGCCAATTTTTCCCTCCCCCTTTTTATTCTCGGCCCTTGATCCAACACATCGGCCGTTTGTTGGTCTGTTCTGTGGCCAGATGTGTGTGTGGAGAGAGAGAGAGAGAGAGAGAGAGAGAGAGAGAGAGAGAGAGAGAGAGAGAGGGCACTTGACCGGCCACTGAGAAACAAGTGGATGCGATTGAAAAGAGTTTAAGTTGGGGGGGCGGGGGGAGGAGGCGGTGTCAGATCATTTGTCCTCTTTTACCCCTTTCCTGTTCTCTCTCTCTCTCTCTCTCTCTCTCTCAAACCAGGTCCATTATCATCTGTCATATTTTGTGCCGTCAGTGCACCTCGCTCGGTGCGCTGAAGGCATTATTTAAGGTTCTGTACAACGTGCCTTCGGCCCCTAGCTACAACCCCTTTCGTTCCTTTTACTGTACCTCCTTTCATATTCTCTTTCTTCCATCTTATTTTCCTCCGTTCTTAACAATTTATTTATAGTGCACATGGGAGGTTTTCTCCCTGTTACACCTGTCAAACCTTTCACTTAGCGCCTCAGTGGCGTGATCGGTATGGTCTTGGCCTGTCACGTCGGTGGCCGCGAGTTCGATTCTCGGGCATTCCACTGACGGGTGAGAGATATGTCATACTGGTGATAGAAGTCCACTCTCGACGTGGTTCGGAAGTCACGTATAAAGCCGTTGGTCCCGTTGCTGAATAACCACTGGTGGTTCCATGCAACGTAAAAACACCATACAAACAAACAATATATTCATCTTAATTCAACTCTCTCTCTCTCTCTCTCTCTCTCTCTCTTATCTCTCTCTCTCTCTCTCTCTCTCTCTCTCTCTCTCTCTCTTCATCATATGGTGTAATCCCAGTGTGTCAATGATAGGGATTCTGTGTATTGGTGCATTTGGTGTCCATTACCAAAGTGAGAGGCCATTATTGATTCTCAAAAGTCAGCTCTCGCCACCCGACGGTTTTATGCTCGTATATTTCTCTCTCTCTAAGGTTTGGTAAGTAGTTCAGGGAGTTTGTTTATTGCAGTAACTACCTTTTTTTTTATTTTGCCTTTTTTTTCAAGGCATTTTGTAAATTGGTTTCGCATAGTCAGAATTTTAATCTATCCCGTCTTCCTTCATATTGATTTCACGAAGGGTAACGTTTGAATTTACTTAAGCACTTCAGACAAAGCAGTTATGATTTATATGAAGTAATTAGACATAATTTGTATAAAATAATATCCTCACTTAATCAATCGTAACAAATACCATTCAAATGTAATATATTCAAGTTTCACTCTCCCGTGCGGAGCATATCATCAACATCTCACTTTTCCTAAGTGGCCATGAAAGGTCGATTTGATCGAAGTGTTTATACACACAATTAGGCACTGGACCCCTCGTGACGTCCTAAACTAAGCTGTAAATGGCTTTTTATCGCACAGTATAGGTTTTAAGACTGTTCGCTAATGACACCTAGTCATGAAAAAAAAGGGGAAGAAAAAAATGGCTGTTAAGATTGGAAGGTTGGTTTGAGGGGAGCTACGTCCCCTGGCCGTGGTATTGTCATGGGTGGGGGTGTAAGTCCCCTCCCCTCCTTTTCCATCACCCAATCACTGCCCCACCCCCACGCCCCCATGCTTTATTTGGGTGGGAAAGTTCAACAGTGATGTGATGTACATGTGAATCAGCGTCGTGTGGAATTGTCGTAAAGTATGTACTAGAGGGAAGGGGGGTTGGGCGGGCGGCTTCCATTACCGGTAGGATTTATCGGGTCATTGGAGTTGAGTTGTAGGTCACGTGGTGTTTTTCCTCTCTCTCTCTCATATATTGTCCTTGCATGCGTGGACGATAACCCCCTTCAAGTGTCCACATAAAAAAAGCGGGGTGAATTGCATCCCATATGTGACGAAGAGAGAGAGAGAGAGAGAGAGAGAGAGAGAGAGAGAGAGAGAGAGAGAGAGAGAGAGAGAGAGAGACACTATGTTATATATTTTTTTTTGAGTAAGAGAGAGTACACCCTATGAGGGATTTCTGAGGGATTTTTTTTTTTCTTTTTTTGGGGGAGGGGAGAAGAGACATTTTGAAGAGAGAGAGAGAGAGGAGAGAGAGAGAGAGATCAGAGAGAGAGAGAGAGTTTGAAGCTTTTTGGGGGAGGTCAGCCAGAAACCATGCTTACCGAGCCCTTTCCCAGCAGCTTCCAAGGTCTGCTCTGGAAGCAAGAGTCCGTGCTGGCATAAGGCCGGCGTAATTATCAATCGTAACCGAACCGGCCTTTTGTGGTCATATGCGTTCGTCCCGACGTTCCCGAGATGCGAATCGAAATTATTGATACAGAATAGATTTCATTATTATTTCATTGTTATTTGGTGGTGATATGTAATTATGAAACATTATGCATAACTGAAGAATTTGAGTTAACGTCTTGTTTGCTTTGGTAAAACTTAACTTGCTAATTTACGCTTAACTTTTCGCGCAATCATGTTAACTAGTTACTTAACTAACTAACTAACTTACAAACAAAGACAAAATATATAATTTTGCCTGTTAATAATTGTAGGCGCCATGCTGATTATACGTATTATGCATATAATAAATGTAAATCCTCCTTGCACGTATAATAAGACAATTACTATTAGCAAGTTGTTCTGACTCATTCGTACGTGATATTTGCCTTGAATATCTCTCTCTCTCTCTCTCTCTCTCTCTCTCTCTCTCCATCTCCTCTCTCTCTCTTCTTCCCCTTTCTCTCGTCTCTCTCTCTCTCTCTCTCTCTCTCTCTCTGGTGGATTAACTAC
This sequence comes from Macrobrachium nipponense, assembly GCF_015104395.2. Classification (NCBI taxonomy): domain Eukaryota; kingdom Metazoa; phylum Arthropoda; class Malacostraca; order Decapoda; family Palaemonidae; genus Macrobrachium; species Macrobrachium nipponense. The sequence continues at coordinate 19,649,834 of NC_061100.1, read as the reverse complement.
AAAAAAATCAATCCTAAAACAGTAACTTTAAATAAACGTACCAAGAAAATTATTATCATGTGTATTATTATCGATATTGGAGTAACAAATCCACAGTTATTTATGGGTATACAGGTCTATTTAAAAATAAATGTCTTTCGGGAATCTGTTCGAAAATGGGAATAGAACAGATTCCCGAAAACTCTCTAGAGATTTATTTATGAAATATGTATGTGCCCATACATAACTATGGATTTTTTACGGCATTCCAAGACTCGTGCCACGATGAGCATTTTTTTTTAAAGAAACCCAAAAGATTAGAGTATAACTTATTTACTTGTAAGTATTTGAATAGTATTAACACTCACCTGAAAGTACTCGAATTTTAATACTATGTAAATACTTACAAGTAAACAATTTATACTCGGTAATCTTCTGGGTTTCTTTTTCGATCTTCTGAAGAAAACTGTAATAAGTTTTTGTTTGCTTTAGGATTTTTTATATTATCAGTATTATTATCAGTAATGGTAGTAGTATAATGCTATGTAAATACTTACAGATAAACAAATTATACTTGGTAATCTTGTGGGTTCTTATTATCAATATTATTATCTGTAATAGTAGTAGTATAATACTAAGTAAATACTTTATCTACTTACAGATAAACAAGTTATACTCTGTAATCTTCTGGGTTTCTTTTTCGATCTTCAGAAGAAAACTGAAATAAGTTTTTGTTTGGTTCACTTTTTTTTATCAATATTATTATCAGTAGTAGTAGTAGCAGTAGTAATTAAGAGGGTAGCTCAGGAATCACCCCTCCATCCAGTGCAACCACGGATTGAATGGATGGGTGAGGCTCATTGTCAATGAATGTCTGTTATTAATTGTTGATTTACAGAATACCCTCGCTTGGTTGCGGTCCAGTGATAGCATTGTATGGGCCCGCCCCTCCTTTATGGCCTCCCTTTCCATTGCTTTCTCTCATTAACCCTTTGAGAGAGAGAGAGAGAGAGAGAGAGAGAGAGAGAGAATGGCAATATGTCTTTTGTCTGTGGCTCTCCCTGGTCCCCAATTGGGTAGCTATGATTTAAGAAATGACATCTCTTTGGACCTTGATTCTTTTTGTTTTCTAGTTCGATTTATTTGTATTGCAGAATCAGTCATTTTTCTCTAATGGTTCGTTTTCTTGTTTTAATTATTTGGTTCACCGTCAGTATAAAAAATTGTTTACCTGATTATTTGTTCAAGATATTGTAGTGTTTCTGGTATTATTGGTTCATGTTTTGCCCTAAATCACGGTATGCAAATATAACTGTATATATCTTAGTTGTATGTAGAAAAACAGTTGTTTTAACGCAGCAAAATTTGTCATAGAATTCTCCAAAGCACTTCTTGACACCGGGAAACGGAGGGAGAAGATGGTTTTATCCTTTGTTTAGATAAAAAAAAATTAGAAAGGCAGATATTCATCCCTAAAACTTGACTTGGGCGAAAATAATAATGATTTATATTAAATTATTTACCTGCGCAATTTTAGCCGGACAATATTAGTACAAAGAGGCAGTATTAAATCAGAACATATATAGACTTAGAAGCAAATATTTATTTTATTTCAAACATTAAGTCAATCAAATTCTTATTTTCAGTCTTAGATTGTCAACACCAATCAGACAAAGTCCTGTATAAGTCTAAGGCTGCGTAGGTTTAGACTTTCCTAAGTCTTAGGCTATTAGCGTTTAGAGTCTTTAGTCTTTCAGAACCATGCCTCGCCATCCATCTGAATAATTACAGAAGAGAGAGAAGATGAGAGAAGGGAGGAGAGATGAGGAGAGAATAGAGACGAGAGAGAGAGAGAGAGAGAGAGGTTTGATCGTGCGCCAGAGATTGAATTCATAAAAGGTCCCTTCTTAATTGCCTTGCATGAAAAGCAAGGCACGTGAGCCACTTGGGGATTTTCTCACAGAGAGAGAGAGAGAGAGAGAGAGAGAGAGAGAGAGAGAGAGAGAGAGAGAGAGAGAGAGAGAGACTCCCTATAAAATCTAAAATATTATTAGGTGTTTAGGATTATTCTCTCTATGTACCAGAGAGAGAATGAGAGGGAGAGTTCTTATAAAATATACCAAAGTAATAGCTGTTTACTTGAGAGAGAGAGAGAAAAAAAAAACTCTCCCTATAAAATCTAAAAATATTATTAGGTGTTTAGGAGTTTTCTCTTTATGTACCAAGAGTGAGTTTTTATATTACCAAATAATAGCTTTTTACCTGAGAAAGTGAGAGAGAGAAGAGAGGAGCAGAGAGAGAGAGAGAGAGAGAGAGAGAGAGAGAGAGAGAGAGAGGCAGGCAGGCAGGCGTCAGACTGGAGATGTAATGCGTGCTGTAGGAACGCTCGGCGCTAATGGGATTCAATTGGGTAAATTAATGCCTAGTTTGTTCATTTGGCGTCGGCTGTTAATGGCTGCTACGGCCCCTAAGTCATCATAATACGGGGTCTTTGTTTTAACGCTATGATTTGCGCCTGATTGGTCTTATAGTAGCGAGTTGGCCCGTGTGGGGAAAAAGACTACACAATTATTCGTATTTTTGTATTTCATTTTTTTTTCTTCACCTTAGATTCTTTTGATATCTCGACTTGTTGCTTTTTAGGTATTACGGGAGAATATTACTTTTGTAAGAACGCTATTTCGTAAGAGCCTTTTTTATAAGGATAATTTGCATTTATGCTTTAATTTAGTCATCTTAAAACTTCAAAAATTATGTAAAGGTGTTGCAGCTTCATCGCTAAATATTAAACTAGATATTGCAATTACAGCTTCATCGATGAATATCAAACCAGATATTGCAATAGCAGCTCCATCGATAAATGTTAAAACTAGATATTGCAATTGCAGTATGACGTAGTGTCTCTCAGTCGACATTGCCGATGGGGAAACGTGAGAATATTATCGGTACCATAACTCATTTTAATGTCAGTTGGTCTTGTCCTAATTTCATCAAAAGCCAGAGAGAGAGAGAGAGAGAGAGAGAGAGAGAGAGAGAGAGAGAGAGAGAGAGAGCACAAAACGACAGCCATTAGTTTTTTTTTTTTTTTTTTTTTTTTTTTTTTTTTTTTTTTTTTTTTTGTTTTTTTTTTTTTTTTTTTTTTTTTTTTTTCCTGTTCATTTCCTGTCCATATGCTTCGAGACAAAGAAGAGTCGCGGGTATCGAATATCTGTAAAAATGAACATTTAAAATCAACAAAACTCCTTCGGCCAACAACAGGAAAAGCAGTAGGACACAATCGAGGCATTTTGGGGGAGAATCTTCTTGTCCGGCGGGTGGGGAGGAGGGTGAGGGTGAATTTGATGCATTACCCTCTCCATGGGAAGCGTTATTGAAGATGGACTGGAGAGGTCATACCCAAGCCTGCCCGGGAAATGTATGTAGTATATATATAGCCCTTTGGGAAATGACCTGAGTTCATTTCACTCATTTCACTTGACGTGAAATGAATATTGGTCCATTTTTATTATAGAGGAGATATTAAAATACGCGTTTTTTCGTTCGTAATATTGATAAATAAACTGTGAATTTTTGAAGATGTGGCAACTCACGGGTTCTAAGTCTGCGCGGTGGCAGGTGTTGTCCTTGCGTGCCCTGGGTATATGCTGGGGTACGATACCCATACCCTGACCCTCCTCTCTCTCTCTCTCTCTCTCTCTCTCTCTCTCTCTCTCTCTCACTGCTCTGCTGGGGCCGGAGAAACCATCCTAGCGCCATCCTTGGTGTGAGTTCCTTCACAGAGTGATGAAGGAACTCTTATGGCCTTCCCTTTGTTGGAGTTTTCGTTTTCGAAAACTTCTGAAAACGTGATTTTATGAGTTACAGAAAATAATCTCCTGTGGCTTTTTATGTGAAAACGTCCCTATGATAGTGTATGTGGCAACGTTGTTAATATTCTTGTAATCTTATACAGAGAGGTTTGATTTTTTTCCCCTACTGTCTTGGTGATTCCTGTTTCCTATAAAACAGTCTAGAAAAGCAATTTGTTTACTTGAATAAATTACCGTATGATTCCGTTTCAGAAAAGGGGAATTTTTTTTTATATAATCGAAACGTTTTGCATATTTTCCTAATTTGCGCTAAAGAATAGCCTATCCTCCCCTCCCTCCCCCCTTCATAACCCATGTGGCTTCCGGCATACTATTACCATAAGCAAATCGTAAGTAATTTTCCTTTCGTAAGAAATTTAGTGCCCGGGTAAGGATTCGGAGGAAACGATTCCATGCCATATGGCAGGCAGCCCGCATTGTCCTTCTCTCTCTCTCTCTCTCTCTCTCTCCTCTCTCTCTCTCTCTCTCTCTCTCTCTTCGGTTTTAAACCCTCCATATACATTCGCCTTGTTTTTATGAAATGACAAAACTTAGCTTTTATGTTTTGGCTTTGAAAGTTAGTTAAAAACATGATTATAGAAATAATATACAAAATATTAATTATAGAAATAATATACAAAATATTAATTATAGAAATAATATACAAAATATTAAATCTTTTGATATGAAGAAAGTAGGAAAGGCTTCAACTCTTATTTGTAGTTGCCGGAATTGATTAAATAAAGATATTTTTGTCATTAGTATATAATTTATTGTGAAATGTATAGATTAAAAGATTAATCACACGTTCCTTCTATCGAGTAATACAGTTAAGAGTTAAGCCCTTCAATATTTGACTTTTAATTCTCACTTTAAAAATATTCTTGGTCTTTTAAGAATAAATTTTAAATGTTTCATTTTCGTATCCTATTTTTATCTTGGAATATACGAGTTATTTACTTAAGGATTTCTATTTGCACAAGGAATTGACTCCCCACGTCCTGTGCGCAGTAAATGGTGAGGAACTGAAAGTTTTCAAAAGATAAAACTTTTGTGTGAGACTTCACGAGTATCCAGTTTGTTGGTAGAAATTTTGAATCATACACCGCTCAATAGGTTTTAAAATTCTCTCTCTCTCTCTCTCTCTCTCTCTCTCTCTCTCTCTCTCTCTCTCTCTCTCTCTCTCTCTCTCAGAAAGACAGTCAGGTTTATCAGAGCCACATAAACCGATTTCACATCAAGTTAGAATTCGTTTAAAATGTTTTGATGGTTCAGTTAATATATATATATATATATATATATATATATATATATATATATATGTATAGTATATTATATATATAAAAATAATTGCTGGGTTCGGTTCAGGTGTGGACCAAATTTATTTCTGTTCCATACTTGATTTTGTGTTGATTACTTCAAATGCACGCGCGCACACACACACACACACACACACACACACACACACACTTGCTTTTAATCTTAACCAAATTACAGAATTTGATCAAGCTTACAAATAAGAACGAGGGAGCCAGGTCTATCGTGAACAACAATTGCATTCACGCACTTTCATCTCATACCTTTCGTTATTTGTGGGACTTTTATTATTTTTAACGTCGTGGAAGTGAGGTAGTTTTCTAAGGTTGCCCTTCCCATAGGTTCATATATGGCAGACCTTAAGTGGGTGGTGGAATTCCTAAGTTAAGGCTGCGAGGTTTCGTCCGACCCACATGGTGCAAATATTTAGAAAAAAAAAAAAAAAAAAAATTGCTGTTGTGGGTTACTTGTTTGCCCAGTAAGATTCTAGAAACAATGTACCTTGTCTTTGTTTGTTTGCATTTTTTTTTATTCACTCCCATCTTCAGTTGCCATTCCTTATAGCCTTGTTTCTATCAAAGGGCGTGTCTTGCTGAATAGGGGTTAAACCTTTCTTAACCTGTATTTGGCCATTTTCCTATTTCTGGAAATCTGTTTATATGTTCGCTGGCATTTACAATTAAGGAAAAGCAAATGTACGTACATTTATCGGACTGGGCCGAAGAAAGTCCTTGGATCTCCAGCATCTTCGCTGTTTAAATATTCATTTAGACCAACAATTCCCGTCCGTTGTACAGCGAACTGTCGACGTAAATCTGCTGGTACTCATATCGGCCTTTGATTTCTCTTGCCTCGATGCACGCTGCCAGATAAAATGGGTCTTGTTTTTGCGAGACCTCACAAGACAGGCTGTTGTTGCTCTTTGTCTAACGGGAAGACGACTACTACTTACTTAACCGGAATCTACCCGACGTCGAATTGCTTGTGTGAGTGTGTCTGTGAGTGTGTGTGAATCTTCGTTAACCCCAGATGATCAGAAAAAAAAAAATTGATTTCATTCATGAATCAGCCTAGGACTGTCTTCACCAGTTCATTTAATGGATAACTGATACTATCAGCCTAGGACTGTCTTCACCAGCTCATTTAATCGGTAACTGGTACTATCAGCCTAGGACTGCTTTGTTTTACGTATAAAACCACCCCTCAAGCACTATGTTTATTTATTTGATGTTACTATGCTGATGAATGAAAGGCAGCGGACATCTTTCGATGCTTTGTTTTCGTAACTGGATGAAATCGAGCCCCTATGCTGGTTTGATAGTCTGGGTACATCATTATTCTGTTGGGGGACTCTTCGGGAAGAGAGAGAGAGAGAGAGAGAGAGAGAGAGAGAGAGAGAGAGAGAGAGAGAGAAAGGGTGTGTGTGTGTGTGTGAGGGGTGGGGGGAGTGGGAGGGAGGTTGGATGGATTTAAGGGTTGAGGTTACACAAACTGGCCTGGATTTAGAGAGAACCTGTTGATTAATCTTGAGATGGTTATTGGATCATTCTCGTCGGCCGTGAGAATGTACTGCTAAGATAGAACGAACTTTTGTCTTTTTTTTTTTTTTAATCATCTACCGTGAGTTTGAGAAGCTCATTTCAAATGTGGTTTGGTAATGGAAAGTCATCTGCGTGTTTGCGTGTGTGTTTGAGAGAGAGAGAGAGAGATTACACCAAACGATGGCGATTGTAAAGGTGAAAGTTCATCTCCTTAGTACAAGGGAGTTTGGGGAATGGAGAATTGGCTAAACCTAGACCAGACAATGAGTGCTCTCTCTCTCTCTCTCTCTCAATATTTCCCATTCCATTCTTGTTATCTCGTCATCTATGACCAGAGAAATATATCGGTATACCATCACTTTTCTTATCTGTGGAACTACCGAAGTGGAAGACCTGTTTTCTAGTCTCATTATTCAGGAGAGAGAAAAAAAATGCCAGAGTAGCTCCTTTCTTGCAACTTTCGTTCGTAAATCAGGCATCATTGTGTCTAGAGGCCCATCCTGTTAGATATAACCTTACAGGCCATTGGCCTATTCGTGTAAACACGTAGGCAAACAGTCTCTCCGAAGCCTTTCTTTTTCTTAGCTTGTGTCCCGTCGGTATTGACTGACTGAGAGTGGTCCACCAGTGGTCATTGTTATAGAGAAGAAGAAAAGTTTCGGACTCCCTCAGTGCCCTGTGGTTCAGCGTGACGTCACTCCGAACGCAGGAAGTCGACCCTGGCTTAGGCTCGCTCATCTCTCACGGATGACTTGTAAACTCAATTGTCTAAAACAATAATCTGCGGTAATAGTTCCGAGTACTTTTTTTTACAAGGCTCTGATCATAATGTGAGGAATTACAATGATCAACCTCCAGTCTTATAATCTGGCATTACAAGCAAGTTGTGCCATGATTATAGTGTATTGGAATATATTTTTTCTCTCTTTCTCTCTCCGAGGGGGCTGGGCAGGAAAGGGGGTTGAGGGGTCTGTGGGGGGAGGGAGAATGTCCCGCGGCGTCGCCAGTGTGAGTGAGCTCAGCGTGGGAACACTTCGTAAGAGAGGAGATGCCATTCGAAACCGGGACGTATTATTTTACCGTATTTTATGACTCGCCCGGGTAATTCTATTTCGTCTGTAAGCGACGGATTTTATTTCGTAGCAAGGATATCTCATGGTCCTACGTAACATCCTACGGAAATTTTGATGCAAAAGCTCCACAAATAAAAGCTTTTATTGTATGAAAATCGGGATGTGAGAGTGATGACTTGACAAGGGTACCCGTTTAAGGGGGGAAGGAGTTGGGTTGTGATCTGCTGTTAGGGGTTGGGGGTGTGGGTAGGAGGACGCCGGTGAGGAGGGGGAGGACGTCTGGATGTGGGAGGGGGAGGAGAAGGGACTAGAATATTAGGTGCTGTAAATGTAACCCATCTTTGAAATTCTATATTCCCAAATTGAAGTTCACGCTGATGTCTAGAATAGACTCAACGTCTTTATTCTGTCATTCCAAAGTGTATTCCACCTCCTGAAGAACTCTCGACAAATGAAGCGCTATGGGACTAACAACCGTAGCAAATGAACAACTATTCTCTTCTTTCGTTTGAGTGGTGATGCGTGGGTAGTGGTAGTAGGTCCTCCTCTCTCTATAGTGGCGGTAATTGGTAGCGGCAGTAGACAAGCAGGCAGCAGAGGTCGTGCGAATGGAGACTGCCATGTGGAGTGAAGGAGGAGCAGGTCTTGAGACACTGGTGTGGTTTTCGGGGGCTCCTCTCCAGAGGGTAGTCTTCTGCTGCTCTGGTATCAACCCCCCTTCCCCTCTCCCCCAAACATCTCTCCTATGTTAACACCCGTTAATTCAACTGCCATTCATCTAACGATGATGAGAGATGGCTTATGCTCAGCATCTCTCTCTCTCTCTCTCTCTCTCTCTCTCTCTCTCTCTCTCTCATTTTTTCATACCACAGACCACCTGTTGATTTCCTCTAGGCCTACAGCCGAGTTGGCGTCTTCTTTCGGGCCATGTTCGCGTCTGATCGTGCGTCAGTAGGCCTATAAACCTTCATTACTACTATTGTTTTTGGTATTATTATTAATATTTAATAATATATAACTTTCGCCCTTATATTAGTTTAAGCAGCCTGTTTATGAAAGCTTCTAATTTGTGACACGCATATTCTTGAAGAGTGGTTATCGTGTGCACAATAATTTTGGTTTAAGTAAATATTGCACAAGAACGTAGGTATTTCCGAGTAGCGGCTGGTTTGTATTTTTCACTCTCTCTCTCTCTCTCTCTCTCTCTCTCTCTCTCTCTCTCTCTCTCTGTCAGCAGCAACAGCAGTAGTGCACACTGCCAAAGGCGTTTTATCTTAACCCGGCAGTTTTGAGGTCAAGCCACCTTATTCTCCACCATGCCATCGTCATCATTACGAATTTACGATCATTACAATTCTCATCCCAAGGAAGGTCTTTTTTTTTTCTCTCTCTCTACTTTTCTTTTTGTTTTACCCTCTGGGATAAAGGGGAGGGGCGTTTTTTCGGGTAGGGGTTTTGGCTAAAGAAAAAGGAAGAGGAGGGGAAGGGGTGGTTGTTCGGATTGTGAGATCTTTGTTTCTTTTGTTTGTCACGTACTACAGTACTGGGCCCCTGATTTTTCTACCCTCACCTGGTCTCTCTCTCTCTCTCTCTCTCTCTCTCTCTCTCTCTCTCTCTCTCTCCTTCCGGTGCGCTACTTTCTTTGTGGAGGTCCCTAGAAGTTCAAGAACTCTTAATTACGTAAAGTTGAATAACTGTCTGTGCCAATAGCGAGTAAAAGTGTCAGTATTCCTGAATAGTATTGATAGTATATATAAATATAGTACTAGCAGTAACCTACCATTGTCTCAGTTCAGTATCTGTATCGAATTAAAGAATGATCTGTTCATTATGTGGTACTGAGGACTTTTAGGTGAGAAATAACCGGTAGCCTGAAACATTTTGGAGTTAAAGGGTCCGCTGCATCTTGTATCATCAATTTCCGCTCACGAACAGCTCGTTTCCCTTAGAACTTTCCTTCCCCTCATGGTCCATTTCGATGAAATTCCAGACAAAATTGATATGCGTAAAGCAAGGGTTAATAAAATCAATTGCCTTTGAATAACCATATTTTAGTGAGTATTTATCTTCAGAATTCTCGCTCCCATCGCCGCCAACTTCCTTTTAAAATATTGGTAATCTGGCGAGTGGCGTATTCTTTAGACCTACTCACTGATATTTACTCAAAGACCATAGAAAAGACAGACTTCCTGTTTTTAACCCGAGAGAAAACATGGTTTACCTTTCCAAACACGAATGAAAGGTTTAGTAATAAAAGGAAGATGGAGGAGATTGGGTTCGATAGGCTAAGATAACGATGGGAAACAAAAAAGAAAATAGAGCAATATTGTGAAATGCTCGTTTACTCAGTGAAACTTCGGTCTATATATCCTGTAGCTTATTTTTCCCACCATCGGATTATTTAAGGAAGATGAAGGAGAGGTGTTCGATAGGAGAAGATAAGAGAGAGAGAGAGAGAGAGAGAGAGAGAGAGAGAAACTTCAGAGCAAAAATATGAAATCCGTCTGCTCCGTGAAGCCTCGGTCTATATACCCTGTTGTTTATTTCCCCCATCATCGAATTATTAAAGAAAGATGGGGGAGAGGGGTTTGATAGGCTAAGAAGATAACCTTGGAAATAGAAAAAAAAGATTAAGAAACCTTTAGAGCAAACTTGTGAAATCGTCGTGTGCTCTTGGAAGCCTGGGTGCCTCCTCGGTCTACGTATATATCCTGTTGTTTATTTTCCCCTCATCGAAGGGTGTTGGTGTTTGTGCGTCGAGCTGGGAAGTGATGTTAGACGGTCTTTGGGGCTGATTTCACACAAAGAAGGAACTGTTGTTGTTTGTTTGTTGCTGTTATTGACGCTGTTTCATTTTATTTTGTTTTTAACGTTGGACTTCGAATCTCGCAGACCGAGGTGGAAGGTAGCTATATACTTAGTTAGAGGGAAACTTTAGGTTGTGTTCGAAAGACCAGAGAAAAACAATCTCTCTCTCTCTCTCTCTCTCTCTCTCTCTCTCTCTCTCTCTCTCTCTCTCTCTCACATAGCCAGTGACAAAATGAATTATTTTTTTTATTGTTGAGGAATTTTGTATTTTTGTTTTCGTCATCATGGTAATATTAATCTAGTTTGATTTAGACTGACAGTAATTTAACTGTTTACTTTCAGTAAAGTTTTATGAAGATTGTGTTTAAAAAAAATACTTTTAACTTTCTTGGGGGATCCTTAACACTTTCTTAATTATTTACCAGTGTTATTCCGTAGGAGAGGTATTGCCGTCATTGCACACCTTATGTGGTGCACTGTAGGCATTGCTGAAAAGTCGTTTGAGGCATCTTCGTCCCATAGTTGTACCCACTTTTCACCCTTTTACTTTACCTCCATCCCTCCTTCCTATCACCAGTCTTGCTATTCAACCTCCAACTATTAGTGTATTTTTTATTTTTTTATTTCATTAGAAAAGTAGTACGTTTTACTTACATAATAAGTAGGATATTACTTATTATATTCAATGTGAATGTGCCATACTTGGCATCGGCCTAATTAGGCAGTTACTTCCGGCGACTGCAGGAGCAGCAATCAAGTAGCAACAATAAGTAGCCACGGAAGCAAGTAGCCACGTGGTAGAAAAACGTTTGATAGAGCGAATTAGTGATCGTCCGCTGAACGCTATCGAACGCAAACACACACACACACATAGAGAGAGAGAGAGAGAGAGAGAGAGAGAGAGAGAGAGAGAGAGAGCCATTTCCCGTCGCCTGCTTTTACGACCAGAAGCTTTTATATGCACACATTGATTACCACTTGATCTCGTTTAACCCCTTGTGTTAGGAATCACTTCTTACCTTAAGTGGTCTGCATTAAATTTATTTGTTTCTTTTTTTCTTTTTTTTTCTTTTTTTTTTATAAGATGGCGTGTGACGGTCAGTAACGCATTGTTTGATTTTCCCAGGTGCGAAGAGAAAGAAAGGAATTCTTTTTTATTATTTTTCTTTATTTGTCCCTCTTGTTTCGCTGTGGTAGGCACGTTTGTTTATTCGTCTTATTTGTCTAATTGTTATTTATAACCTTCGAACTGTCATTAACTCTGCGTTTTGATATCATTCCCATCCTCATCCTGGTCAGCCCATTTCCTGGGGATTGTGCGCTTAAGAACTTACGTACGCAGATTGTAAACAGTAGCCGTGTCATCTCTTCCCTGGGTTATTTGCGTATGCACTGTGTATCCACCCATCCCCCCTATCCCCTCTCCCCCGGGGAGTGGGTAAGGGGGTTATATTTACCGGACAGACGTGCGTGCATGCCTCATGCCCGCGTTCCGCGGACGAATCAATATTTGTGGATGCTTCTTCGTCAGACACAAGTGGTTTAGTGTGGGACTGCGGAATGAAGAAGGCTGTTCGGTTAATTACTTTGAGTGCGTTGAAGTATTCGTGTCTGTTGTCAGAGGAAGCCGGTGACTTCCTGGTGGCTGTTGATAGGTCTTAAAGGAGGAGATTCTTGAAAGATAAAACTCATACGAATTGTGCTTATTATAGAACCAGTATCCTAACAAACTTACTGAAGGAATGTTGTATGTCTGACAAATGAAGTGATTGACTTTGGATTCTGTTCTTAGTAGTACTCACGAATTTACGAGAAGTTATAAGATTATCCTTATTACTGGTATTCTTAATTCTCATCTGACTGAGCTACATTCTCTGAACAATTCCTGTAACTTCCTGTTATTCAGGAACAGTTATGTCATTTCTTAAATTAATTGATCTGACTTAGTTTATAGTACAGCAGTCAGTACTTTCATGTATGTGTTTATAAGTTAAATTTGATTATTAATAATCGAGTGATTTGCCTATTTATGTATATTGGTTGGAAATGGCTCTCAGCCGTCAGATTGGTTAGGATAGATGTTTATTTCATTAATCGTCCCTTGAGAATGTCAAGTGCACAGTGACTGACGCCGTGGAGTGATTGATGGATTGACGTAAGTAAGTCTTGCGGGTATATACCGCGAATGTTTTCTGAGCGGTTTGTCAAGAATTCTTTATAAAAAAAAAAAAAAAAAAAAAAAAAAACTCCATTACAGTAACTTAGGTGTTTTATTGTGCTTTCTCGAGAGTTGGGATTTATTTGGTCTGCAAACACAGCGGTGGTAATGAGATGCTTTTAGCCGGTGGTCACGCTATGAGCAAGTACATGCTTTCTGTTGTGCTTTTGCTGGCTTCTTTCTTTTGTTCGTGCTGATTCTCTCTCTCTCTCTCTCTCTCTCTCTCTCTCTCTCTCTCTCTCTCTCTCTCTCTCTCTCTCAGTGTGTAAGAGTTTAAAAAAGAAAGCTAGACAACATTATTAGGACACTGTGAATGACAAGTAAAACCTGCTCCTCCGAGAGATAAGAGAACACACGATGTCTCCTCGGATGGACTAACAAGTCTTTGAGTCTTGGTAATCCTTGTAACTCTCTTTCTCTCTTTTCAAAGGTCTGTCAAAGAGCCGAAGCCACGTCAAAATTGTTTCCTTACTCTCGATATCGTTTGTCTTTGAGTGACTCTCTCTCTCTCTCTCTCTCTCTCTCTCTCTCTCTCTCTCTCTCTCTCATACTGTGGGAACATCCTCCCTGCCTCTTAAACTTACATTGAGAGATAGCAATTACATCCAGTGACAGAAATTGCACAAGTCACCTGACTCGGTTTTTTCTTGAATTTTTTTTATTTTTTATTTTTTTTTAAGATGTGAACTGCGACGTTTAGTCAAGAGATGCACCAACCTTGCAATTACCATATCATTTTCTTTGCCGTTTTTTTTTTTAATTAATACATCTTTTAGGTTTGTTAAGTGGTAAGCGTGGGAGGACGGACGGTTGAATCTCCGTGCAAAATTCGTATATTAACGGCGCTGTAGTTTGAATATGCCGCTGTTAAACTATGCTTAGAAAATGCAATATTCAAACTAGCGCTTTTATTGAATAAATTTTGCAACTCAATTCAACCGCTCGTTAGCGCACGCTTACAATTTAACATGCTTGGAATATAAAGGATTTTATTTTAATGAAAGAATGAAGCTAAACAATTCGAGAAGTCTTAAACACCTCGTTCTTTTAGGGGGAGGGAGGGGAGTACCTATGGTTCTGTACAACGACCCTTCGGCCTTAAGCTGCAATCCATTTTATATCTTTTACTGTACCTTTGTTCATATTCTCTGTCTTTCATCTGACTCTCCACCCTCTCTTTACAATTGATTCATAGTGCGAATGCGTTGAAGTTTTCCTCCTGTTACACCTCTCAAACCGTTTTTATGGCCTGTTTCCGTTTCAGCGCCGAATGACCTCATAGGTCCCAGCGCTCAGTATCTGGCCTGAAATCCACGTATATTCTTTTCTAAACCACATCGCGTTTCGTCCGTAAATAATTAAAATCGAAATTAATCCTAGACGCCTCTCTTAAGTTTTCGTAACTCAAAGCCCACGAAATGCTGATTCCATTTCATCTCTTCTTCTTTCCTCGCGAAGCGGGAATACCTCGGTACTTGATGGGGAAGTCGAGCTGCTGAACGCCGGATATGGGCTTCAAGTTCTGTATCGTCTCAGAAGAAGATCATTTGGCGATTTAAGTGCTGTATTTGGGTATTGCTGGGCAGGTGTGTTGGTAACAAGTCTTCTCTCTCTCTCTCTCTCTCTCTCTCTCTCTCTCCGACGAATAACCCAAAACTCTCTCGCTCTCTGTTTGTGGTAACATTTCCTTAAATTATTTGGTTCAGCGTGCAAAGTATAGCATTAACAATCTTGCTGCTTAACCTTTCATTATTGCTATTATCATCATTCCTTGTTTAGTATTAGATCATCCTGACGTTCACCTTATTCTTTCAGTTATTCACGAGTGACTCTGTGACAGTTAAGTATGGAGCCTTTGAAATGTGTGAGGATAATGATACGACCGACTATTCAACTGCACTACAAAAATCGATCTCGATTATGTGGATTATCTGTAGTCATTATTATTATTATTATTATTATTATTATTAGGAGAATCGAGCAGGTTTGGGAAAGCTCTCGTTTTGTATATTATTGTAATAATAATAGTAATATTATTATTATTATTATTATTATTATTATTATTATTATTATTATTATTATTATTGTAGAGTCAACCCGAGCTTCCAAACGTCGACAGGTAAATCTGTGGGAACAAATAAACCACACTTATGCTATTCGGAAATACCACAACAGGTGTTTTCTACCGACGTTTAGTGGGAAAGCGGGAGTTTGCGCGCGCGCGCGATCTTGTCTGTGTGTGTGTGTGTGTGTATAGGGTGTAACCGCGGGTGAGAAAGGGTGTTAACTCTACTTCTTCCTGTCATCTGCGTAATGCGTGACTTGCTTTAGCGAATGTTCATTGATTTCCACGAATTATTAGGTGTAAAGTCGTATCACGCTTGCGTGTGACGTCACTGGTAGTCAGAATAGGTTAACCCAGCTCTGTGCTGTGCTATTGCGGTCGTTAAAGAATGCAGGCTGCTCTGCCCTTTTGGGTTATGTTTGATACTATTCGCTTGTTTCCATCATTGGCTTGTGTGTTGGATTTATTATTATTATTATTATTATTATTATTATTATTATTATTATTATTATTATTATTATTATTAAACAGAGAAGCCGCCTGGATGCCGTTGAGTTTATGCATTGGTTTACTTGAAATGAATTCAAGTGAATTAAATAATTATTTGAAGGCGATTTCGATCGCCATTTTTGCATCGTTATGAATTCACAGGATAAGTAAAGTTGGATGATTCTGATGATATACATTTATAATAATAATAATAATAATAATAATAATAATAATAATAGTAAAAGTAGTTTCGGCTTAAATTGCGCGAACGCAGTCTAGTTTAAGCTTTATAATTATGATTTTCACGTGACTGAGTGACTGAAAGTCACGTCAAGACTATACCTCTAATACAGCTATCGACTCGTCTAATTGACTGATCGATTTTCATTACTTTTTATTTTTTTTACACCAGTTCATTGATTTTATGATCGGAATGCTTCATAAACTCACGGGCTTCGTGATTTTTGTCAGTTTTTTTTGTCTTTGTGTGTGTGTGTATACGTGGTCGGGTGATTTAATTTTTAATTTCAGTATAGAAAATGCATAGTTACTTTAAGGCCAGTCACTTATATAGTACGTCGTCGTAGGGATTTGTTGTGAGACACACCCATATATATATAATATATTATATCTATATATATATATATATATATATTATATATAATCATCAAGTACCATATCAAACATAATTTTGTCGTCAGTGAAGACGAAATAGTCGAAGAATAATTTAAATAATGAAAGGAATAACTAAATGAAAATTGATAAATACACGAATTCCCAAAAAAATAAAACACGTTATTTCTAATATGGCAACATTTGAATACGACTTTCCGTTTTATTTTGTTTATAGATTTATTCTTTTACTTTAGAATTATAACACAAACATAATATTTACTACTGAAGTTTCATATTCTTTCGCTTTAGAAATACAACACAAACTTAATATCTGAAGTTTCAAACACTGATATAATTATGACACTAAGTCTGTATGTGCTCATGAGGTTAGAAAATTTAATTTGGTAAATAAAAGCATAAACATACTAAATTACATTGAATTGCCTTAAATTTGATGTAATTTAGTTTTGTTTATCCTTTTGTTTACCAAAATAAATTTCCTTGCAAATATCTTTATAAAAGACAGCACGATTTTAAAACCAAGTCATATTATCATCCTTTCTTTGGTGCCAAACGTGGCCAAAATTGTGAATCATTGAATTCTCTCTCTCTCTCCGTATCTCTCTCTCCGCTCTCTTATTATCTAGCTCTCTTCTCTCTTCCTCTCCAGAATCCAGTATCGTTTACAAAGAATGTGCATTCGATCTTCACAACTGTCAGTTTTTTTTTCTTTTGTGACCGAAGAAACGGACATACCATCGTCATCCAGGTTACCTGAAAAACGTGGAATTCCTCCCTCTCCCTCCCTCCCTCTCCCTCCCCTTCCCCTCATGTGTGTCTCCGCGTCCACCGCATTTTCTCACCAATCACGACATGACGTCAAGTCATTTTCCGCGAGGAAAAGGGGAGATTACTCATGTCAACGAGATCTTGGGATTCCCTCTCGCAAGCTCTATCTACGGCAGGGCAGTGTCTTAGGGATCGAGACGCCGGGCGGGTTCTCTTTTAGACAGCATGTTACCTGGCGCGTTTTTAATTTTTTTTACCGATTATTATTATTTTTTTTTGGGGGGGGGGCGGGGGGGGGGGTGGGGGGGGGGGGATTCGCGGTAATCGAGAAGTAACCAAGATTAAGGGAGATTATCAACAAGTCGTTAAGCTTTCCTCTTTTCTTTATTATTATTATTATTATTATTATTATTATTATTATTATTATTATTATTATTATTGTTGTTGTTGTTGTTATTATTATTATTATTATTATTATTACCTGCTTTTGTGCCGAGAGGCGCATAGGCGTTACAAAACTTTTGGCCAGTCTCGGAGTTGTCAGGCATATTCACGTCGGGTTTAGTTAATGTGAGGTAATAAATAACTACAAAATATTAAAGACTAAAATAAATAATTAGATAAATAAGAATTAAATTGATTAAAAGCAGCTATTTACGAAAACCAACACCTTCTGACGCAGTACTTTTTGAGTAATGTTTTTTTTAAGGTGTTTTAAAGACAGAGTTAAATTTAACGAAGAGGATATATTCCAAAAAAATACCTTTTAGTTGGGTTAGTGCCATCAGTGCAACTCACGCGGCGCACTGTAAGGCAACGTGGATCCCCTTAGGCCTTTAGCTGCAACCCCCTTTCATTCCTATTTACAGTACCTCCGTACGTATTCTCTTTCTTCCATCTTTCTTTCCACTCTCCTAACGATTGTTTTACAGTGCAATTGCGAGGTTTGCCTCCTGTTACGCCATAAATACCAATTTTAATCTTAATTTCAACGCTGAATGTTCTCATGGGCCCCAGTGCATGACTTTTGGCCTAAATTTTACATTCCATTCCACTCAAGAAAATATTCGTTTGGAAGAGATTAAAAAAAAAGGCAAATTAAATAAGATCTTGAAATAAATCTCATTTTTGGTCACACAAAAAAGTGACCTATGGTTGGAATCACCCGACGGACATTAAGAAGAAGAAGAAGAAGAAGAAGGAAAAAAAGTTAAGAACAAAGAAACGTTGGAAGAAAACAGCGGAATCAAGACAACGGAAGAAGACGAGCAACGGGAAATGAAGGAAACAAGACTTCTAAGAAAACTCCTGACGTGACTGGAGGAGGAGGAGGAGGAGGAGGTGGTGGTGGTGGTTCAAGTATTGGCTGCTGAGTTAGCAATAAGCTTTCTCTCTCAGACTTGACTGCTGACGGTGGTCAAGAGCTTATTATATTACTGCGAATGCATAGTAGTAGAACTTGATGGCGGGGCTGCAACATTTGCCACTGAGAGAGAGAGAGAGAGAGAGAGAGAGAGAGAGAGAGAGAGAGAGAGAGAGAGAGAGAGAGCGAGGAAATCGTGAAACGTAATTAGTTCTTTTCATCTGGTTTCTTTGTAAGTGATTCATATCCGTATGCAATTCAATTCAAGGGAAATCTTTGACCATAACCGAAAAACCTCGTGCAATTAATTAAACGAACACAAAGACTATTATAATTTTCGGCCGCGCAAAAACGCCGTGCTTAATGTACCAAAACCATAATTAATATACTAACAATATAATTGTTAATATACTAGATATATGAATACTAATATTAGATATTTATCTAAATTATCGTCCTGTTTTTCTTTGTCAGTAGGTCAAATGTGTTCTTGTTAGAAGAGGATGTATTATTGCGAATCATAAAAAAAAAACATGTTGGATTTTCCCTTTATTCATTGTTGTTATTGTAAATTTCTGCTGACAGTCTTCCTAGACAGTCTTGCGGAAAACCCACCTTAAGCTTCCTCCATGTCATCTAGACTTTCCTTGTCATATATATAATATATATGACGCGGTCTTGTTTTCGAAGACGACTAGATAAGAAAAGACGGGCACCCACGACATCCATCTACCTCCTCGGGGGGGACATAGAATCGTTGGGGGTATCTCGTTGGCATGTCGAGTGTCCATCTGGGCATTGAGGAGAGTGGTTCTGTGCCTTTATCTTGACAGGATACTTTACAATGGTTTCGTGGTCATAACGATGGTGAGGCTCCCCTGCCTTCCCCATCTCTCGATGGTCAAATTCCAGATTAGATTGGGGAGGTAAAATCTATAGGTAGAATCTACCTACCTGTTGGCTATGACCGGGGGCATTCTAGCATATATGGGTTTTTGTGTCCTAGGACCCTCCCTCCACAGGATTCCTCCGGCGTTTGTAGGACTCTCGGAAGGATCCTGTCGTGAGAAAGGATGATTTTTCTTGGCCTCTGTGTTTTCACGTGAATTCTAGGTAACTTTTCTTTCATACCTATAGTGTTGTAGTATACGCAATTACGTATGTATACATAGAATTGACAATGATAAGTTGAAACAAATCCTCAGTTGCAAAAGAAACATGGTCTTACGTTGGCAATTATTATTATTATTATTATTATTATTATTATTATTATTAGTTAGTTAGTAGTAGTAGTAGTAGTAGTAGTGATAAATTCACAATGATGTTAGTGTATATTCGTATTGGAAAATGTAATAATAATAATAATTATTATTATTATTATTATTATTATTATTATTATTATTATTATTAATTATTATTATATTTAAAATACGGTTGTCAAGTAATTTTAAAATGTAAAGAGAGATCGATGTAGATAAGTTACCCTGGATGTACTACTTATTTCCTAAAGCCACTTAGCTACTCAAGGACAATTTAATTCATACTTGCAAGAGAATACTGTACTTAGACCATGATTTAGATTTCTGGCCTATTTGCGGTCCAGTATCTCCCAATACTTTGGGTATTCTGTGGTTGAAATGACCGTACCTTACATTGACAGTGATGACCAAGGCTTCAAGCTATGGTGTGGCTTACTCTTTTTTTTTTTTTTTTTTTTTTTTTTTTTTTTTTTTTTTTGTTTTTTTTTTTTTTTTTTTTTTTTTTTTTTTTTTTTTGGGGGGGGGGGAAGCCCCATAAAAAGCTTAATAAAATGGTATGAAAAAGGTGTTTCGAGTTGAGTTAAAGATGCAGGAAGTTTAGGATAGGATATTAATGATTTATTTATTAGAATGAATATGTAGAAAATAAAAGTGTGTGCATGTTAAACTGTATAGAACAATTATTTCTAATAAAATGTAGCGTATTTATTTTAATTTTCGTTGGTGAAACAACGCTTTGTTTGAGCGAGTAAGCTGGAGGTCGGTTCATGCCTTGTTCTCTTGCTTATCGGGTTCAGTTTGCCGTAGTTACAACGGATGCCAGTGAATTTTTTCCTCGAAAATTGTGAAATCGTTTTGCTTAGATGAGTCACATAATATGTATTCTTGTTATCAGTGTTCGTAATATAGATAGTTCTGTCGGTATTTTTATTATTTATTTTTTAACGACTTTGTACTTTATTAAGAATGTTGTTCTACTGAAACTCTCGCAAAGCTAGATAAAAGTACAGTCTCGTTAATTCTCAAAATAAAGCATTACTCGTAAGTTTTTATATATCTTCCTCTTTGCACTGCAGTTAGGCGTTAACAGTATTTTATAAACTAGCATACTATTACTATTACTATTATTATTATTATTATTATTATTATTATTATTATTATTATTATTATTATTATTATTATTATTATATTACAAGCTAGGTAGAATGCTCCTGGGTTGGGGGATTTGAGACTACATTCACCAATTTGAAAATCTCTCTCTCTCTCTCTCTCTCTCTCTCTCTCTCTCTCTCTCTCTCTCTCTCTCTCTCTCTCTTTTCCAATATTCAAAACACGGCCATAAAAATCTCGGACGGGAGCAAATGTCAAATAAAATATTCACGGAAGGGGGCGTGTCTCACCTGCGGTATTTGCTCACGAAGATACTTTAGGGTAAATGGATAATTAATTGATTGCTGAGAGGGGAGGGGATTTTGGGGGTGGGTGGGGAGGAGTTGAGTGGACATTGTCCCTTCCTCCCTCCCCTCCCTCCCCCCTTTCTCTCTCTCTCTCTCTCTGGCCCATCCAATGTGGGAAGAAATTTAAAAAGAGAGGAATGTATGAGGACTGGAACGAGATAGAAGATTGTGTGAGTGAAACTAGAAATGAAATGGGAAAGTGGGTCCGAGGGGGAGGGGGGGTGTTGAAAAGGAACAGGCAAGTAGATAGGATTTATGTAAAGGAAACCAGAAGGAAAATTGAAAATGGAGCTGAGTACAGAGTGGTCACTGATGGGAAATAAAAAGGAAAATAAAAAATAAATTAGTAGATAGGTCAGTGATAGGGAAATATGTAGGGAAAATTATAAAAAGAAAGAAACACGAAGAAGAAAAAATAATAAAGAAAGGCATATATAATAAGGAAAATTATAAAAAAATGAATAGAGTGGTCAATGATAGGGAATATGAAGAGGAAAAAAAGAAGAAGAAGGAAACACGAAGAACAATAAGGAAAGGGAATAGAGCAAAGATTAGTCGCTGAAATAGAGAGACGACAATATACCTGACTGAAACTCCATTAGAAATAAAATAGCTCTTTGTGAGCTTTACCTTTCCAACGGCTCCTCCGATAATGGACTCACTTTTATTTTTTTCCTCCTCTCGTCTTCTTCTTCTGCCATTTTCTTCGGTGACTCAGACTGTGATTTCTCCAACAAGCGAATAATAATTATGCTGTGAGAATTTATTTTAGGGCTTTTGTATGAGGGTGGGGGGCTAGAGGGTTTTTGTACGAGGGTCGGGGGTCAAGGGGTTTTGGGGTTGGGTTTTGGTGGGGGAACTGGGAGCATTCCATTGACTGGCCCATTAGAATAATGACAAGGTCGGCTGCACCATTCGATCGAGTCGCGGCTCAAGATTGCAAAGCTGCAATGTTCACCTCTTTTTCTTTGTTCCTGAAGCAGCAGCTCTCGTGATCATTTTCTAATCATTATGGGAGTTGATTAGTGAATTATTTACGTATTATTATGGTTGTTATTATTATTATTATTATTATTATTATTATTATTATTATTATTATTATTATTTTATTTTATTTATGTTGATTTATATCGGATACAATTTTTTTTTTATCCCGCAATTTTCATTGGGTGGTTTGGTTGAAAATGGTAAAGCTTCTCTCTTGCTAGTTTGTGTCTACTTTTTAAGTATTTTTATATAAGTATTTTATATAAGTATTTTTAGTTCATTAAATAACATGTCAGTTTACCTACTGAAAAAACAGTTTTACTACCAAAGTGGCAGTAAATATTTAGGTTTATTTATTTACAGTTACTGGAGCGACATGTAAATTGACCTCTGAGAATATTATATTTTTCATTGCGAAAGTGTAAGTAAATATTTAGATTTATTTACAGCGTATTAAATATATTTATTTATCTGAGAATATTCTTTTCATTACAAAATTAAATTAAGTATTGATATTTATTGCCAGTTTTAATCAAATGGTGTGCGAGTTTTATCTTTACCCTAAAATGTTTGCTTTTTATTAAAATGAAACAAAAATTTTTAGATTTATTGTTAGTTAGATTAAGTTGACCAAGTCTCTACGTCGCCTCGATTGTCCGTTTATTAAATGACATGTGACTTTATCTTTGCTCTGAAAATAAATTGTTTATGAAAATGAAATTAATTGTTCACATAATAAATTCAAACTATATTTTAATATCTGCTTCCATAAACTCAAAATGTATTTTAATATCTACTTCCTTAAACTCAAAATATATTTTATTATCTACTTCCGTAAACTCAAAATATATTTTAATATCTAAATCTACTTCCATAAACTCGAAATATATTTTAATATCTACTTCCATAAACGCAAAATATATTGTAATATTTCCATTTTCATAAAAATATTTTTTTTTTAGATTAAAGATGAACTCATGTCACATTTCATAAACTTAAAATATTCAATATATATATATATATATATACTATTATATATATAGATATATATAATATATATATTTGATATTCACTTGAAATTTGAATAAAGAGATAAAGCTCACATTCATTCAAGTTCCTCTATGTGTGTGTCTCTCTCTACGTCGCCTTGATTATCATCGGGACGATGAATGATGGTCCTCCCATTTCCAGCACTTAAAAGCAAGTGCAGTTAATCCGTAATAATGGTCTTGCAAAGGTCTTATTATTTACCCTAAAAGTCACCAAGAAAAGCCTTTAATTGTAGTGAAATTGCCCAATTCGGAGGACGGGCAGGGCAACTTCAGTTAAATGAAAGTTGCGGACGGGGGGTGGGGGGGAGTTCCTGGGAAGGAGGGGCGTCTGTCACGCCGTGGTGGCGGGGCATGAGGTTGTTGGGGGGGGAGTAGGGGGAGAGATTTTGAGGGAGCTATAGGTCACCTGCGCGCGGGTCGTGGGAACTATCACCTCTCTCTCTCTCTCTCTCTCTCTCTCTCTCTCTCTCTCTCTCTCTCTCTCACAGAGAGCATTCATATCTTCTCGAACTTAATCAGACTTGATTCCTTTGAGACTGAATTTATAAACAAATCTTTCCGTTTTTTTTTTTCTTTTTTACTAGAACATTAGATTTTCTAGATGTGCCACAATTCTCTAGATATTTAATTGCCTGTTTTACTAGAACATCTAGATTGTCTAAATATGTCAGTCCTCTTGAGAGATTATTTTGCCAGTTTTTACTAGGCTTTCTAGATTATCTAGGTATGCCACAATCCTCTGCTTGTACTAGAGCATCAAGATTTTTTAGATATCTAGATGTACCTTATTCTTCCAGAAAATGTTTTTCTGTTTTTACTAGACCATCTAGATGATCTAGATATGTCTCAATCCGCTAGACATTTTATTTCTCCCTGCTTTTCTAGAACATCTAGATTATCTAGATATCCCAATCTGCTAGACATTTTATTTCTTCCTGCTTTTACTAGAACATCTAGATTGTCTAGATCCTCCCTTGCCTCTATGAACATCTAGATTACCTTAGATATCCCAATCTGCTAGACATTTTATTTCTTCCTGCTTTTACTAGAACATCTAGATTGTCTAGATCCCTTGCCTCTATCTTGTAGAGTTCTTAACAGTATTCACCCACCCACCCGATCCTCCTCTCTCCTCTCCCCTCCCCACCGCCACCATTTCCTTGGACGACCGGAAGCAAGCATATGAGCGCAATTTTCGGCAATTTGGCAGGTGCACCCTGGAAGGCGGTGCGCACAAAGCGGTAAAAAAGGATAAAATAAATATAAAAAAAGAAGAAAAACGTTCGGGACATGTTCCGTACGTGTTGCTACTCGAAAGAGACATTCGTTTGATTATTATTATTATTATTATTATTATTATTATTATTAGATGCTGGAAACAGACCCTTATTCAAAAGTTTTTTTATTGAAACTAATGGTAGAATTTACAGAACTGATTTTTAGAAGAATTGAGAGAATTTTGTATAAAAACCAATTCTGTAAATTCCGCCATTATTTTTCGTAAGTATTACCTTATTAATTATTATTAGATTATTATTAGTTATTATTATTATTATTATTATTATTATAATATCTTCCTCTTTTGTATAAAAACCAATTCTGTAAATTCCGCCATTATTTTCCGTAAAGTATTATTATTATTATTATTATTATTATTATTATTATTATTATTATTATATTATTATTATTATAATATCTTCCTCTTCCCACTTTTTTTTACTTCTCGAGGTTTTTGTCTCATCATTTTTCCCATTTTCGGTTCCCCCCAACCTTTTGTCTATATAATTGAATTTGTTCATATTTTATTTGTTCATGTTTTTGTACCCGTCTTTTTATTCTGCCCTCTCTACTCATACCTGTTAAGTTTACCATCGCCGCATGCGAGCAGTCTGCTCATTATAACAAAATTAAACTGCCCACCGTGCTCATCGTTTTGCCCTGATAATGGTAATTTTTTAAGCAGCTTCTACTCAACTCTATACCTTTCATTATTGTGTATGTATTAAGTTTACGCGTTTAAATTCCTCGCTGAAGGCTCGCATGGTTATAAGTGTTGACCCTGGGATATACTGCAATTGTAAAATATAATGTCGCCATTAGTTATTCGACAGTAGAGCCTGCAATTTTCATTAGTAAATCTGTTTTGTTTACGTTCTCAGTTCCGCAGATACCCGTGAATTATGACAAGTAACTGTTTCAAAAAGGCATTATTGTGTTGAATAAAATACGTCTGTGCCAATTGTTATTAATATTATTATTGATGTTGTTAAGCAAGTCAGTCTTGTCAGGAACAAATTGTTAAAAAATCCATAGTTATATACTAAAATATATTTCTATGTAAAACTATTATTATTGATATTATTATTATTATTATTATTATTATTATTATTGAATACAATGGCAGAATTTTCAGAATTTATTTTGTACAGAATTCTCTCAACTCTCCTAATTCATGTACAAAATAAATGCTGTAAATTCTGCCATCATATTCAATAAAACATGTTTGAAAGATGGTCTGTCCCAGCATACACATATATTATTATAAATGTGTATCTGTTGTTATTATTATTATAATAATAATAATTATTATTTTTATTATTATTATTATTATTATTATTATTATTATTATTATTATTATTATATTATTATTATTATTATTATTATTAGAAATATCGTAGTAGCATGAGTCTTGAAATGGAGAAGCAGGTCTACAGTTCTGTATTAATTTGAGAACAAATCTCTTCATGAGCTTTCGGGAATCTGCTCGATTTCCCTTTTCAATTTCTTATTTATTATTATTATTATTATTATTAATTATTATTATATTATTATTATTATTATTTTATTTTTATTATTATTATTATTATTATTATTATTTGTAAGACGAACCCTATTTATTCGGAACAAGCCCACCACAGGGGCCACTGACTTGAAATTCAAACTTCCAAAGAATATGAAAGGAGAAGCAGACGGTAATAGAAAAAAAAGGACACATTTACAAAAAAAATAGATAAGTAGATAAATGAACAGATAGATAAAACTATAAGTAAATCATGAAAACAAAAGGAGAATTGCTTGAGGTTAGTAAACGCCACGAAAGCACGGCAGGAATGTTGGCAAGTCAGCCGTCATCAACATTTACAGTACGCCTTCTTCGTGTCGTGTCGTGTCTTCAGTGGCCACCGAGCCGGGCCGGATTCCTGATCGCCATTTGCATAGGCAGGAGACATTAACGAGTTAATTATCTGTGTGAGAATCGTCCAGGCATCGCTGATCTGTTGTGGGTTCGGGGAATGAGAGGAGAGAGAGAAGAGAGAGAGAGAGAGAGAGAGAGAGAGAGAGAGTCTCTCCTCCCAGCTTGGTCTTGCATCTTGAGCAGCAGAGCTAATCTGGGAAGCAAATTAACCTTGTTCAAAGGGTATAGATGCCATATCGGGAGATGTGAAATTGGATAGTCTGTAACTGTAACTGGCTTTTTTTTCTCTCTCTCTCAATGATAGTGGATTAACCTGAGCAATTAAACCACAGAACACACACACACACACACACACAAAACACCTAAGAATAGTTATAGGTAAATTTCCTACAAATTTTGTAGTGAATATCTGTATTTTCTTCTCAATAATTGTACCACAGAACACAGTGAAACACTTGAGAAGAATTATAGTCAAATTATACGCAAACTTTTTAATTGAATATTTGTTTCTTCTTTTTAATCGAATATTTGCTTTGTATTGTGAGTGATTATTCCCCAGAACACAAAGAAACGTCTCAGATCAAGTATTGTTAGATTTAATGCAAACCTTTTAGTAAATATTTATGGTCCAATCTGAAAAATTATACCATAGAACACAATGAGACTTTGCTGCAGAACGCATGTAGTTCAACTTTATGCAGTGTCTAGTGAACGAGTGCTCTACTCTGAAGCAATTATACTACAGAACCCAATAATCCACTGTAGTGTAGAACACTTGCAGTTAAAACTTGATGCAAAAGCCAATTGCCTCTCTGTCATCCTCTGAAAGCAAACCACTTATCGTGTTTATATTACCTAGAGGAAGGAAGTGTGTGTGTGTGTGTGAGGACTCCATGTCCCTAAGGGCCAGAAGGGGACCACCAATTGCCATTCTAAGCAAAGCCTCTGCTTCGTCTATTGATATTCAGCAAACAATCAATGAATGCCGAACTCGGTTGATCGCCCATCAGTTATGTATTTGCTATGGGCCTTTCGTCCTTATTGGCGCTTGGCTTCGCTTCGCTATCTCATTAACATCTCAGGTAACTTAACTGGTCGGTGCAGCTGTGGTCGTGTCAGGGGTCGTTGCATATTATGTGCATATTTCATTCTCGTTGCATTGCAATGCAGAGAGAGAGAGAGAGAGAGAGAGAGAGACGTATCGCAGAAAGCCAATGAGCGTGGACACTGTCTTGCGTGCGTGCGCGTAGTGTTTATGTGAACAACGGATGTGACGTCATCGGCCAGATGGATATGAACTCATTGGTAGCAGCAGTGGACTGCAACTGAGGAGGTGATTCTGAACTTTATCTCCTCTTGATTTGAGGGATAAAACGGCGTCTCGCCCTCGCTGATTCGGCTGAGGCATGTAGTGTGGGCCATTAGACCTTGGTGTGGCCCATGACGTTAATTTTGCTCTAGTTTCGTGAATTTCCCAAATTAGCGATACCGTCATTTTTTTGTGGGGGGGGGGGGGCGTATTCGCTAATGATATATTTCCCGTAGAAATTTATGTGTAAGGTGCGATGTATCACATGGTTTCGTTTTACTCGTTTAGAAATTGTGCAAAATGTCAGTCTCTTGTGTGATAATACAGTTTCGGTGTCAAATTACGTAACGTGGTTACGGAGTCACCATCCTGTTTGATGCAATATACGAATAGGTCGTGTTATTTCGAAATAGGTGACCGTTACAACTGTAATGTTATTTCTGCTATTATTATTATATTATAAAAATGAACCTTATTCATGGGACACAAGCTCTTAAAGGGGTCTTTGACTTGAAATTCAAGCTCCCAAAGAATAAGGTGTTCGTTAGAAAGAAATTACGGAAGATGATATGAAATACAGAAAGAAGATATCAGTTATTAGAAAACAAATAGACAAATAGATAAATAAGTAAAAAGAACTATAAATAAGTGGTTTAGAATACAAGTTCAAGCTGACGATTCAGAAATACCTTGATTTTCAGAACAAAATCTTCTAAGTTGCATTCTTGAGAGATTGAGGCATTTGTACATAGAGTAGGGTACCAAAGACTGGAGAGAGAGAGAGAGAGAGAGAGAGAGAGAGAGAGAGAGAGAGAGAGAGAATTACCCAGTTGTGTTGTTTGTGATTTAATCGCTTGTGGGGTACTTGGGAAAATGCCCCGGAGGTAGAAATCACGGCGGTCAGAATCGCCTTACCCCAGGTCGTGTTTACGGAAAAAAGGGTATAAGCAAGGTTAGGAGACTGTTAGAAGACTGTTCCTAATCTCCTTATGGGTGACGTCCTTTTGAAAGCCCATTGGGAAAAGCTGTGTGGGAAAGGAGAATTGGATGGGTAGGTTGTGTAATTACGGTGGCGTTATATCCTTTTGCTGCTGTTGTTGTTGTTTGTTCATAATTATTTGGAGGTAAATAGGCGTCTCTTAGCTTCTCACAATTACGGGTAGTAATGACTTTTGAACCGTAACGTTTAGAGAAGTAGCCAGAACAGCAATAACATTTATTTTATGGACGAATTACGCTCTGTATTTGCCTTTACCTGAAGATGAGCCTAAGAGGCATACTGGCTTTTGAACCATGGGATTTTGGAAAGTGGTCAGAACGAAAACGTTTATATTATATGGACGAGTTACCCACAGTATTTAGCCTACTTTTACTTGAAGATGAGCCTAAAGTTTGGTCGAAACGTCTGTGATTATTGTAGATCAAAGGATGTGCCGAGCACTTTAATTTGTGTTTATTTTTGTTTGTTTGTTTGTTTACTTGTATGTTCAAATGACGGTCTTCCTGTGGGCTAAAGGGACGTTATATTTATTGACGAACTTTGAACGAATCATGATCTTATTCATCTTGTAGTAGATTAAGTCTTGAGTTATTTCTGTTATATATAATATTTTATATGCCCCAAAATCACTTGTTATATAAAATCCAAGGGAATGAACTGATTTGGTTTCACGATTTTCTTTGTAAGTGATTTTGTCACCAAAGAAGTCCCCCGCGCGTGTGAATTTTCCCGCCGTTGAGTCTCCATCTAAATTATGTGTCAGTCCATTAAACACCTGAATATTAAAAAGGGAAGGGGAGATGAGGGGGAAAAGGGAGAGGGAAGGGTTCTGAAGAGGTAGGGGGAAGCCAGAGAGAGAGAGAGAGAGAGAGAGAGAGAGAGAGAGAGAGGGATGTCGAAGGGGAAACGTGCCCAGATTGTGTACGCTTCGCCCTAACCACCCCCTACGTATCCCCCCCAACCCCCCAGGAATACTCCTGTTCCTCCCCCTCCTCCCTTTCCCCTTCATCAGGATGTCCTTTGTCTATACCGCCACAGAACTAGCTCTCTCTCTCTCTCTCTCTCTCTCTCTCTCTCTCTCTGAAGGAAATGATTTTCCTTCGATGTATGTGTGAATATTGGAATCGATTAATTTGCAGCCGATCACACCTATAGGTCAGCTCTCTCTCTCGTCTCTCTCTCATCTCTCTCGTCTCGTCTCTCTCTCTCTCTCTCTCTCTCTCTCACACACACACGAGGGAATTGTGGGTATTGCAAGTACTTGTATATCTGATAAAAGTTCACTATATATATATATATATATATATATATATTATATATATATATATCTATATATATATATATATATATATTATATATATATAGATATTCAAATAGGCCTAGAGCCTGATTTTTTAAATTACTTTGTTTAAACCTCTTAATCTTTATTTGCACAAACGTCCGTAAGCATCCTCTAAGTTCCTCCACCTTCAGAGATTTTATATTTGTTAATTCCTCTGTATTTGATTTTTAAAACATTTTTTATTAATTTTTTTGAATTAAGTTTTTTGTTGTTGTGACTGCCAAGTTCGAGAGAGTTTGAAGAAGTTCATCAAAGAAGTTCATTATCAGTTCCGTCTGAGATTGATGATGATGATGATTCTGTCGAGTGACCAAGCGACACACACGCCGTTCCCACGCCTCCTCTCTCCCCCTCTCCCCTACGTCCCACCTCCCTCCTCCCTCCAGCCACCCTCCCTCCTCAACCTCCCGTTTTACAACTGCTGTCAGTCAGTCAACCAGTGTAAAGCAGCTTCTGGTGCTCCTGTTCTTATTAAGTCTCTGTTCTCTTGAATATTTCTGTTCCTCTTCTGTTCCTGTTGACTTATGCTGGTTGGGACTACCATAGACTGTGCTGTCTGTTGAGACTACCGGTAACTGTGCAGTCTATCGGTCTAATGAGTAGACTGAAGACGGTGCAGTCTGCTGAGTATACTGGAGACTGCAATATGTTGGGTCTACTATACAGCGTTCAACTTTTTGAGTCTACCAGAGACTGTTGTAGACTTTGCAGTCTGTTGAGTCTACCGTAGGCTGTCGTAGACTCAGCGGTATGTTGAGCCCACGGTCTATTTAGACCGGTTGAGTCTAGCAGAGACTATCGTAGACTGTGGAGTCTATTGATTCTATCGTAGGCTGGGCGTAACTGTCGTCGCATTTTTCTAACGACTTCTATAAATGTGTTTGTGACCAGTTTCAGTATTCGCTTCTCGGCTTCTTCCTCGAGAATGGGCAAACCTTTTTTGACCCTTAAATACCTTGACCATAAGCATATTCAGATTAGTAAAGAAAATATCTGATGTCAAGTTATTTAGAGTTCCAGGGAGCGAACTTCTTTTCTCCACCAACCAATATACAAAAATGTATTAGATATACATTGCTAATTGGGAGAGAGATGTTCCTTTTGTCCGTCTCAAAAGGTAGATGCGATATCTATAGGAATTTTATATGGGATGGGATGGGGGAGAAGTGAACCACTTCCATTGACACTCCAAAATTGGCGAGCCTTGTTATCTGATCTGCAAATAATATGGCACTAGAGGAAGTTTGTTCTCTCTCTCTCTCTCTCTCTCTCTCTCTCTCTCTCTCTCTGCGTGTGCAAATGATCACTTCGGCCTAATCTGACTTTCCCCGCCTTTTGTGCTGAATGACGAGAGGTAATTCTCTTTAATTAAGATGTCTATTTTTGTATTATATTCTGCCTGTTGTCTACTGTTATTGATTATTCCTAAGTACTGTAGGAAAAAGGGCTGTTAATTGAGTACGCTAAAAGACAAAAAGATTCTGTTTTTTATCAGTCAGATCTGTCAAATATTTTTTTCTTGTTGCCCAATTAATTATGTTCGTCCTTTCGTGTTGGTTATTCGAGTTATAGCCCTCCATATTGATAATCGTTAGTTTTTCATTATTATATGTTTATCATGGTATTCATTTAGCCGAATCGATAACGTCACTGAAGTCCTGATTTTTTCTCTGTCCGCTGGGCGGTGGTTCGAACCCACGAGAGGACGAAATTATTATCAACTGAAAAAATTCCCCATCGGTTGACATATATGAAAATATTTTAATTCCGAGATAGAGCGAATTAGATATTAAAGGACATTTGTGGCTCGAATAATTTATACGAATCACGGTGGTGATAATTATATTATATATTAATATATATATCTATATATATATAATATATATATATATGTATATATATATATATTATATAGAGCCCACGATTTCATGGTCGTGTTTGAAGTCAGCCATTTTGTAATCCAAGAAACGCCTTGCCCACCTGCTGCCGGTGGAGAGAGAGAGAGAGAGAGAGAGAGGGATGACGAGAGAGAGAGAGAGAGAGAGAGAGAGAGAGGTCCTCTAAGCCATTGTCCAACAGGTAAGTAAATCACTTTGGAAGAAGAAGAGGAATAGAAAACGAGTATTGAAGGGGAAACCATAGCAACATGAGGCTCCCCGTCCCGGCGGGAGATCTCTCAATTCTTTTCTTTGAATTTGTGCGCACAAAAGGAGAGGTCGTGTCTTTTTTTTTATGCTTGTCTTTAGATGCGGATGAGGCAGACGATGTAGAAAGAAAGAAAGGAGGAATAGGAGGAGGCGGAGAAGGAGGAAATCTTGGCCGCTTTTGTCCCTGTTATTAACAGAACAATGGATGAGAGTTGGGCATGACAATTGCTATATGATGTGCCCACAATTGGTTGGCATCACACGTGCACGGGGGAAAGAAGGAGACTCTCTCTCTCTCTCTCTCTCTCTCTCTCTCTCTCTCTCTCTCTCTCATATGCTTTCGTTTCCTTTAACATTCGTGCCGCCGTGAATGAATCTCATGTCGTGCTGTTAGAAAATTTTTAAGTTTTTTTCAGTCGCTGCTTAGTTATCATAACACTGGTTTCCAACCGCTCTAAACAAGCACCAGGAAGGAGAGAGAGGAGAGGAGAGAGAGAGAGAGAGAGAGAGAGAGAGAGAGAGAGAGAGAGGCATGGATACTGGTAGTAGAAGCAGTCAGGTCATTATTTTCTTAATGGTCTCATCCTGGCTGTAGCTACTACAACTCTCTCTCTCTCTCTCTCTCTCTCTCTCTCTCTCTCTCTCTCTCTCTCTCTCTCCCCCATCCGTCACACCGTGCCCTCTACGCAACTTAAATAAGGGATAGGATGTACTATGGGATGGAGGATTTAGGGGTGAGTGGATGGGAGGATACGCTCTTGGGAAGGGGGAATTGGTGGGAGGGGGGGGGGGGGGTGAGTGGGATAGGATGCAGAGGGGCAAAGGGTATTAATGTGATTGTCGGCTTTCCTTTTTTAGTCTCGTGAAGTATCTTGCCGCTATTTTTTCTTGTTTACTTTAATTTTTAATGGTTTGGTGTTTTTCATTATTACATGTTGCCATTTTGAATTTTAATATATGAGGTCAGGTCAGTGCTTCCTTGCATGATTATATGCCGGTAATTATTATATCCAAAATTGCTCTTTATATTTCAAATACAATAGATACAGCTTACTGCATAGCATTGCATTTATATTAACATGTCGCATTACATAGGCTACAGAGTAAAGAAATATTTGCAAAAATACATACACATAGCAACAGAGGTATGGATATAATCATTTTTAGTCTAATCATTTTTAATCTATTCAACTATGCTATAATGGAAAAGTAACATGCCAAGAAGCTCGATAGGTAAAGTAAAGTGATGAAGTATTCAGGAATTTCATCTCCTATCTACTCAGTAGTTTCAAGTGTGTGTTTAAAGGTACTGCATGATCATTTAAAAGACCCGTTTAAATATCATTAAATGTCTTGGCGGTTCTCATGTTTTGGAAAGGTCTTGTTCCCAGGAAGTTTTTTTTATTTCTCTCTTGTGTCTGGGATTGCTAATAATGGTCATTGTTGTGAAGTTTGGACTCTTAAAAGAGGTGCAGCTGTTTAGAACACGCTAGTTATCTCTCTCTCTCTCTCTCTCTCTCTCTCTCTCTCTCTCTCTCTCTCTCTCTCTCTCTCTCTCCTCCTCCTCCTCCTCCTCCTCCTCCTGTGTCCTTTATCAGCGTCTTTATTAAGAAAGCGCTATTTATAGGGAAATGTTTCTTGCGCACACTGCCATGTCTTCTTGTCCTGATAAGTATTTAAAGTATCCTCGGCTAAGACCCTTGGGGTCTCCAAGTAAAGGCTCATTTGATACAACGTTCAGCAATTAACACAACTTTTTCTCTCCAGAGGAATGTAGGTTTCGTGGTGGGATCGACCTTGAAGGGAACTAAGATCAGACCAGTAAAACTCCTCTCGTTTAGGAATCTAAATGGCGTCCCCCTCCCCCTCCCCCCTTTTTATTTTTAATATACTTTTGTTTTGCTTTGAAGCTTTCACGTAGGCTAGACGTCGATAATTGTTAGTTGCATTGGGTGTAGTGTCATTGGTCGATTGTAGCATAGTGACACACTCGCCTGTTTACACACGTGTAGGGTGTGTGTTTGTGTGTATGTACACACACACACATATATATATATATATATATATATATGTGTGTGTGTGTGTGTGTGTGTGGTGTGTGTGTGTGTGTGTGTGTACAATCACTTCATATTTATGACTGGGTGGACTAGTCATAAAAATGGAACTATATATATATATATATATATATATATATATATATATATATATATATATATATATATATATATATATATATATATATATATATATATATAACGAATCTGATGAACCAACGGAGGTTCATATCGCCATTGTATTTAAAATTTCCTATAGATTTCAATACGAGCAGCAACGCAGGTTCTATCCGCGTTCTGTCCGAGTTCTAATCCAGGTTCGCTCCGTTCCTGAGAGAAGCCCTTTGTGTTTTGCGGCGAGAGGAACCGGACCCTCCCTTTTCTTGTAGACGTCGCCGAAGGTCGCGGTTAAGGGAGGAGTGAGTATTACTGCTCTGGTCTTTTTGCGCCGCCCCTAATTGAGATCTTTGGCCATTATGTAATCATGGGATTGTATGACGACCATTGAAAAACAAAAAAATCTGGATGTTTGAAGAACGAGATATGATTATTTTCCTGTTTTGCCTCTTGGCTATTAGTCAGGATTGTTTGTTTCTTCAGGGAGGATTGTTGGTGGAATATTTGCATATTTTCTTCTGAGGATTTATGGAGAGAAATTCCTTAGATCTCCTAAACTGTATTGTGTCAAAAAAATTATCATTGATTTGACAGCTTCCAATAAATTAAAAGATTAAAAGCTGAATCCCCCTGTAAGAAAATCTTCAATATCTCCCCATTTTTTTTTTGCGTTTTTTTTTATATAATCCTTCAAGTTTCAGTAATTTAAAATGAGTAATCTCAGGGTTCGTTGTCATATCTGTTCGGTTTTGCTATCGTGAACTTTATGCACCCAACCGTCAAAGTCTATGATAAGGTTTTGATTTCTGTTTTGAGTTGTTGGTCAAACGTTCGTGAAATAGCGAGGAGGAGGAGGAGGTAGCATGAGTTCGGACATTCACCCTCAACTCCCGTAAAACAAACCAATAGTTCGTAACTTAACAGTATAATGAGGCTGTGCAATATTTCCCCCCATTTGCAAGCGCTTAATACAAGGTTACCGACAAGGGTCCGTAATTTCCCTTCGTGGGTAGGAGGAGGAGGAGAGAGAAGAGAAGGAAAAGAAGCGCCCTCTTTAAGCGCCCTAGTGGTCAAAGGGGTGGGCACTCCCGCCCAGCTGATGGCCCGATGGCATGTTTTGCCAAACCCGCCCACAGTCGCAACCACGAACCGTTTCGGCAGCAACTGAAATAAAACACACGCACTATCTTTCGCACCGCACGCACGCACGCATTCATGAAGGGTGGGCTGAAATCCTTTTGGGTCCTTCCAGGATGGCGGAGCGAGATCCTCTCTCACGTGGGCTGAGTGAGGGTCCTCTCCGCGTCCTGCTACCTATGTCGCACCATTTGTTAGGCGAGAATTTTTTTTTTTTTTTTTTTTTTGGATTTTTTTTTTTTTTTTTTTTTTTGTCACTTGTATACCTATTAACACGACCTCGTTCTGTAACCGAATGTCAGTTCGAATCCTGCCATTGACGTCAGAATTCCTTCATTAGGTTCTTCCATTTGGCCCTAAGGCTTTGTAGGGATAATTTATAAAAAAAAAAAACTGTTGCTAATGAACACTACATGTTTGTCTCGTAAAAAAAAAAAGTGACCAGTAGATTCTACACACACACACACACACACACACACACACACACACACACACATATATATATATATATATATATATATATATCATATATATATATAATATATTGGTTCCTTTTTTTACCAGACAATTCTTGTAATAATACAGGTATTTTATACAGTGGTTAGGCCTACCATAATACACGCTATAGTTCCAAGGATCAGGTACATAAGCCTACTGAGTTGGTAGGGATTGAGTTACTAACTAAAAACGGAGAGAAAATTAATTCCTTTTCAAAGTATTGAAGATGAGAGAAGATGAAATTCGATTCTGTGTTGCTGTGAGATCCTCTAAGAGACTATTGATTGAACAGGCTGTGTTAATCAGATTAAAGGAAATATGTGTGAAGGTATTTCATTTAAGAAAAAGTGCTGACGATGAGGATATAGTCTGTCGTCAATAGGTTTTATTGAATTGAGTATAAACCTTGTAGCCTTTATATTCTCAAGTGTTTCATCCCTCTGTTTAGGAAAACGTTAAGTATTTTACGCGCCATCACAAACGCATATGACCCACTTATGTGATTCGATTTTGTCAAGGAGCGAAAGATTATAAAAAGAGAAAGAAAAAAACCTGTTTTCGCGTGTGACCGCGATCTCCCTCACCTCTGAAGAAGAATTAGGTACTAATCCTTATTTTGACGGGGGTAAATCCTATCCGATCTAAGTGATATCCGCCCCTTATCGCCTCCTGCCTCTTCTTCTTCTTCCCACATAATTCATGTTTCCACTCTGTGTTCCCACAAAGGGGAAAACACGGAGAGCGGACAGGTTCACCGTGTCACGCCCTTCGAGGGCACTTCTGCGCTAATCTCGTCATGGGAACACCGAGGAGATTCTCACTCCCCTTACGGTAATCCCGCCTGCTGCTCTAAAGATTTAAATCCTGCCGTTAATCCCCGCGATATTGAATCTGTTGTTGAAATCGGCAAATCCGCCGATAATTAGGGTTAGTGGCTGTTTTGAGTTAATAAACCCGAAGGCAATTTCGGCCCCTGGGGGTCGGGGGAAGGGGTTAAATGGGCCATGGATTCCCCCCGGATCAAATTATGGTCAAGTGGCGTTTGTGTGGGGGGGGGAACCAGGGGAAGGGGGCGAATCAGGATTAAAATCAAGTGATATTTTGTCCACACTTGAAGAGAGCAAATTGGGTGTTTGTTACACTGTTATAAGTGGCCTATCTGAACATCGTCTGCTTGGAATTTTGTATTTTGAATATTTATTTATTTATTTTTTTTTTTTTATTTATTTATTTATATTCTGCGTTGATCGAGTTGTGTTTGTTACCCAGTTATAAGTCTCCTATCTAAACATCGTCAGTTTGGAATTGTGTATTTTGAATATTTATTTATTTATGTATTTATTTTATTTTATTTTATTTATTTATGTTCTGCGTAGATCGAGTTCAAACGTCTCCCAAAAATCTTGACTGTCCAGAAATCGAAGCAATTCTGAGCCGTTGCCGTTTATTATTTTCCTTCCACTTTTGTTTCTTCAGCAGCAAAGTATCAATTATTGAATATTATTAATTCCCTGCAATAAAAATCCTGAGAAATATTCCGTATGGTTATCGTTAACTTGATATTTCAATTTCCCCATCCTCGGCTGCCGAAAGCGAAGGAATAAAGCTAATTACAGTATGATGTCCAAGTCATTCCATGTAATGTCCCCCTGAGCGACAATGACGTCAAATTGAGTTAAAACGAGAAACTAATTTCGACCACTACGCCACCCCCGGAGGTGCCTAAAACACCTACTATAGACGGTGGAAAGAGAGGCTCCTTTCATCCTCCACCTCGGCCGGGTGATTACATATCCATTGGCCTGGATATGTTGTAGTGCAAGGAGCGTGCGTCGGGGGACACAGCGGAGTCCTTGCAGATGTACTGAGCCTAGATCTCCCCTGTGTAAGTCGAGGGATCACACGTGGCGCCCACAGGAGATGGCACGCGTCACGCGCGCGCGTTTCCTACACCACCACCGCCTCAACCTACCTACGAGCCAGCCAGTACAGCCAGCCCTCCTCCTTCCCCGGGGCCTACACTGCAGCTTCCCTGCACTGTTGCCACTCCCTTCCCCCTCTCCCTCTCGCCGGCTTACAGGGAAGACCCTCCTCATCTCCCCTCCCCTCCTACACCTCTCGGTCGTACTCTGCAATGTTGCCGCTGCTGTCCCAGGTCTCTGTAGAATACCCCTCCTCCCCTCCCCCCCCCCCCCTCCCCCCTCCACCCTCAGAATACACACCAATACCACATAATTGCCTCCCACTTCCTCAATGCCCGCCATCCATAACTACTGTTTCCACTGGATTTTACGTTTGCTTTTAGAAGTGCCGTGCCTGGGGTTTTGATTTGGTGTTGGTGACTGGACTCTTGCCGAGTGTCAGTTTTGTATTCTGATTATTTATTGTATATTAATTTGTTTGATTTATATTTATAGGTTTATTTAGTCCATGCTGTTATAGAAAATGGGACAATGCAGCTGCAACATTTCCATTTGCTGTGCAAAGCGTCAAATTTTATTCCTTGTCTCCGAATAAACAATATATTCATTCGATGAATGATTTATTCACGAGGCCTCTCCTGCCCCCATTCCCTCGTCTTCCGTCTATTCGACATCCGATTTGTTATTCACACCTTCCCTTCGTCATCCCTCATGAATTGATGGATGGGGAGAAGGGGGTAGGGGTGTGAGGAAAGGAATTATTCATGACACTGATTCACGAGGAGTTTTATTTAAGGTCAAAAGGGCGATCTCGGGGGCCACTAATGAAATTTTGAGGGCTACCATCGGTGTCGTGGGAATGGTCTCAGGGCCAGTAATGAGCTAGCTGCCCGCCACTGGGACCAGGGGAGGGGGGGTTGTAGGGGAGGCAGATTAAGGGGTGGGGAGGGGTGGAGGGCCATTCTACCCCGGGTATCAGAGCAGTAGTAGCCCTCAGGAGCTGAGAGGAAGGTGATAAAAAGATGCTGTCGATAAATAAGATAGCCCCTACCCTCCCTTTCGTGTATGTATGTACTACATGTGTATGATTTTGTTATGCATATTCGCCTGTTTATTTTTGTTGGTGTATGTATTTATTGTATGTCTTTTTTATTTTTTATTTGTGTAGTGGTGTATATTGTATAATTTTTATTTCGGTCTGCATCATCTTATTTGCCGCACAGTTTTATACCCAAGAATGACATGGGCCATTGTGGACTACCGCCCACTATAGGCAACGATAAACACCCAAGCGGGAGCGCTTGAGAGAGAGAGAGAGAGAGAGAGAGAGAGAGAGAGAGAGAGAGAGAGAGAGAGAGAGGTTAAGCCCTTTTCATTTCCCCTCGTTGCTTTTTTTTCTCTTTCCCTTTGAAAACACGAGATTTATGATGGATTAATTGTGGCACACTCCCCATCGTATCGGGGCCTGTTCGAACTCGGTTCCTCAACTGGGAAAGTACGCAGCAAAGGGAAGGTTTGGGATGAGGTAGACCCTGATAGATATCCCCCTCATGGGGGCCATATGGAGCCCCGTCCTCCCCTCCTCTGGGTGCGCCCAAGGGGTGGGGACATATTTTGGAAAAGGCCAACGTAAGTACTCCCCAGTGGAAGCCTATTCGTAATAGACCCTCCAATTGATCCCACGGTCTTCAGCATTCTTCCCCTCCTCTCCCACCTCTTCCTCCCCCTCCCTGGCCTGTATTCGACTTTTATGGGCATCACCACCCCCTCCCCCCCTCACGTGTGTGCTCTCAATAAGGAAGATTGAAACACCTGTTATGCTGGAAAGAGGATCCCAGTGTGTCGTCTCACCTGTTGTGTCTTGTCTGAGAGACTTTTCTCACAGTGCGACGTCCTCTCTCTCTCTCTCTCTCTCTCTCTCTCTCTCTCTCTTCAGGTAGATTGATCTAAAGCCATTAAACACGCTGTCGTTATTTTAAGTTTAAATTAACTTTTAGTTTAATTTAGTTAATTTGACATATTCAGGAAGTAGTATACCTGTGATACATTGGTTTCTGTGTGATAGATATTCTCTCTCTCTCTCTCTCTCTCTCTCTCTCTCTCTCTCTCTCTCTCTCTCTCTCTCTCTCTCTCTCTCTCTCAAACGTTGGCCTGAGCTAAAGCCATTAAACGTTGTGTCATCAATTCAATTTTAAATTTAATTTTGTGTTAATTTCTTCTGTGACTTACTTAAGAAGTTACTAAGGAAACATTGGACTCGGCGATAGAATCTCTCTCTCTCTCTCTCTCTCTCTCTCTCTCTCTCTCTCTCTCTCTCTCTCTCTCTCTCTCTAGGGGGTAGCTACCTCACCAGTAGAGGCCTCCCGAGAACCAGTATGGCCCTACTCCCTCTGTGTAAAAAAAAAATAATGTACTTATATGCGAGGGTTTGGTTGCCAAAAGAAAAAAAAAAAAAAATCAAAATAACTGCTTTTCTTAGCCAAAATTCGTCTCTGGATGCTGTGATGGCATACTGACGGCATAGATCCTCAACCACTCGAAGACTGCGGGAAAAAAAATCATACCAATTTTTTTCTTGTGCCATAATTACTGATATTAGGCTGGGAAGGTCGGGTGGGTTAAAC
Organism: Macrobrachium nipponense; assembly: GCF_015104395.2. Classification (NCBI taxonomy): domain Eukaryota; kingdom Metazoa; phylum Arthropoda; class Malacostraca; order Decapoda; family Palaemonidae; genus Macrobrachium; species Macrobrachium nipponense. Next base: position 19,609,628 of record NC_061100.1, on the reverse strand, counting down.
CGCGCTCCCAACCGCGCTCTCTGTGCGGTTGACGAGCATCGTACAGATTGTCTTAAAAAAGAAAGAAAAAAAAAAATAAGAATAGATTCAAGGTTTCTTCTTAGATGGTGTTCCGGAGTCTGCGATATCTGAAAAGCGTGGCTTTGTTGTAAGTCTTCGCTGTATTTCTGTCACTTTTTTTTTATTGGTCTATCTTTCTGTTGTTATCTTTGTTCGTTGCGTTTCTGTATTTTTTTATTGGTCTATCTTTCTGTCATCTTTGTTCGTTGTAATTTTTATTTAATTGCACTCTTTGTTATTTTTGTTTGTTGCAATTCTGGAATTTTTGGATTGATCTATTTTCAGTTAGCTTTGTATTATATTAATAAAAAATTTAAACCATTGTTGTATGGATTGCCTCCAGCTTTCCATACGCTGGTTTTATCCTACTGTATTCGGATTTCATTTAAAAAATATCACGTATATCTTCCAAGTAGTTTCGAATTGTCTGTAGAATGTTTCGGTTTATTTAAGAAAATTTTTTATATCGTCCCAGTTGCTGAGGATTTCACTTGACAAAATTATTTATATCTTCCCAATTGTTTCGGATTATATTTTTAAAGAATTTATATTTTCTCAATTGGTTTTTATTTATTGTTATTATTATATGAAAACAATCTGCTTAATTATTACCGCGATCTTTGTTTTCCTTAACACATATTACAACACCACGTTCTCTCTCTCTCTCTCTCTCTCTCTCTCTCTCTCTCTCTCTCTCTTACACTTTCTTTAGCCCAAGATAAACGAAAAAAAAGCAAAACTCCAAACACGAAATTCGACCGGCTGGTCTGGGGTGTCGTAACCGTGGGCAATCTCTAAGCAAATTCGAACCGCCCATTGTCTTGTAAACCGTTGTTTACAGTTTTATGACGCTTGGTTATGGCGCTGTAGACAGACTACTTTTAAGAACCTCGGTAAATACCCGGAATGAATGAATAAACTTTTAACTTGGCTTAAACTTATAATTTGAGATGGCTGCATGATGTAGTGGATGGGTATTCTTGTTAGTTTGAATTATTGACAAAAGCGATACTGTTATGTTATGCGTTGTGAAATAATCCTCTCTCTCTCTCTCTCTCTCTCTCTCTCTCTCTCTCTCTCTCTCTCTCTCTCTCTCTCTCTCTCTCGCGCGCGCGCGCGCGCCATTTGATCTCAACGACCAATGTGACAAGACTTAATGTTAAAAACGTATATTCGGAAAATCTGTTAATTTTTATTTAACTGGTGTTAGGTTGAAATATCTGCATTTATATAAGGGATTGCTACCTCAGTGGTTAATTTTAGCTAAATAATACCAGAAGCTCATTATTCATATACTTGTGCTAACCTTGACGACAAGATTTCTATAAGGTTCATTTGTTCATAGCAATCCTGAAAAGGAAATGTATCAGGTAAAAGAGGGACGCTAAGCCCAGTGATTGGTTTTTACTGCTGCGTTAAAATCCTCCCGCCGTGATGCTGGAAAACCGTTTGGAGGTAGACACTGTTTATGGCCTGGTTTCTAGTCGGGTTATATATATACACTATATATAACCAGGAGCAGAAGAAGGAAGACCTTTGAGCCTTAGGCGGGGAAAGGGAGACCCTGGAAGACGAGGAATGGTGCAATTAGGAATATCAGGAGAACCTTTTTGTCTGTTTTATTTAGTCGTTTTATATCCAATTTCGGGTTTACAGTGAAGCGTTCAATTTCTTGTTTGTGGAAAGATTGATTTATAATGTTTTTAATTTTCTCGAAGTGCATTACAATCTTTGTACATATTGTAATGAATTTCGGGTGACTCTGGAACGAAGATCTTGTTTTTATTTAATATATTTTAGCCCTCCTGCTGCATGTGTATTCTTTTAAAAAGAGACATTTCTTTAAGACCGACTTCGTGTTAAAATCGCTGGATGTTTGGTGTGAGTTATAAACAGAAGAGATACTTTATATAGAGCCGTTTCAAAGGCAAATCCTGACGACGACTACTACTACTCTACTACTACTACTACTAGTACAACAGCAACATGTATGCCAAGTGTTTGTGCGTCTTTGTGGTCTTTTATATGTGTATAACAGACCAGCAATGAAAGCAGTTATTAATTCATTTAAGAAAATAATGAAAATTATTTATTAAAAAAAACAAGGCAAAAAATATGAAATTTGATTCAACTGTAATGTCTCGAATAAATTTTTTTCTAATAAATAAATCATGGAAATTTAGACAGAGAACTGCAGAGAACATGATCATGTAGAAACGCCAGAGAGAGAGAGAGAGAGAGAGAGAGAGAGAGAGAGATTGAATCGTGATCCTTGTAGGGGGGAAACTCGAGATTTTGATTTGTTGTGACAGCCGCAGTAACTATGGTGGGTCTTGTGTACCGCTGCTGCTGCTACACCCTTTTTGGGTGCCCGATGCCTCTTCCCATTCCGCAACTCCCACGCCCACACTCCCACCCAACCCACCCCACCCCAAGCCACACCACGCCCTCGGAAATTTTTATGGTGTATTTTGACACCTTATGGTGCTCCGGATTACGTTGTTATTTTCTTAGTCTTGTCTTGTTTGGATATCCGCTGTTCTAGGGAGCAAGTGTGTTTGAGTCAGAAGATTGTTTTGCTCTCTCTCTCTCTCTCTCTCTCTCTCTCTCTCTCTCTCTCTCTCTCTCTCTGGCGTTTCTACGGTAATCGTGTTCTCTGCAATTCTCTATTTAAATTTGCCATGATTTTTATTTTATTTTATTGAGACTTTAAAGTTGAATCAAATTTTATATTTTTGTTTTGTTTTTTAATAAATAATTTTCATAATTTTTATATGAGTTTATGATGAGCTGTTATTTGTTTAATTCAATAACCCCTTCATTTCACACTTAGCTTTGAATCAACACCTTTCTTACTAGTTTTAAACTAATGCAAATGCAATTGACAATATAAACAACATGGCGCCTTCCAATATGGCGTCGCTGTGAGGCACGAGTACGTGGGAGGAGTGACCCTAAGGTTGTAAGTCTCAAAGAAAAAAAATAAAAATAAAAATGAAGAATAGGAACCAAGGAACCAGAGAAATCTGAGTAGCCCAGGGGGTCTAGCCAGCATCGGCCCCGCCCCGCCTTCAGCGTTATAGGATACCAGGGCACACTTGTCCCATGTGTGTATGTGTTAACATAACGCGCGAGGCACTATGTACGAAACAGGGTACACACACACACACGCGTGCTCTTAATAAAATTGCGTAATATAATTGTTGTGGTGATTTTTTATATATATGTATATATATTATTGATTCGTTAATTAATTAATTTATTTTTATTTTTTTATATATTTTTTTTGCTAGTAACTGATATCCTCTTTTTCAGTTTTTCACATCACCTTCTGATACTTCTTACTAATGAATACCATATTCTTTGGAAATTTCAATTTCAATTCGGTTGCCACTTGAGTTACTAGCAAAAAAAGATTAATTAACAAAATAATTAGTAATATATATATATATATATATTATATATATTATATATATATCGTATATATATACAGTCAAATTTCTCCCTTTGAGAAGTCTCCCTATTTTCAAATTTCCCCATTGACAAATCTCCCTATTTTCAATTTTCTCCATTTGCAAATCTCCCTACTTTCAAATTTCCCAATGTCAACTCTCCCTATTTTCAAATATCTGCTACCTAGATTCACCCAGCCTTATGCTAACACGGGCTCTTGCTCTTCGACAGCCCGTCATTTCCAATCTCGTTTTCAAATCTGCCAATTTTCAAATATCTCCGTCGTTAAATCTACTCAACGTCAAACTTCCCCATTCCCAAATCTCGTTTACAAATCTCCCCGTTTTCAAGTATCCCGTTGTCAAATCTCCATGTTGTCAAAAATCTCCGTTGTCAGACAGAAATCTCCGCAACTCGATTCAGCGTCCATGTTGGCTTCTGGTTGTGGCATTAAGTATATCTTAGTTTTAGCAGACCACTGAGCTGATTAACAGCTCTCATAGGGCTTGCCAGAAGGATTAATAGATAGTTTTGCGTAGCTAAGAACCAATTAGTTACTTAGCAGCGGGATCTACAGCTTCTTGTGGGATCCAAACCACATCGAGAAATGTATTTCTAACACCGGAAATAAATTCCTCTGGTTCCTTGCTGGCAGAGCGGGGAATCGAACTGGCTGTAGCGTAAGCAGGTTGTGTGACTGGGAGCTAATTTGAGCTAGCCTGTCCCTTTTTCCTTCTTCTTCTTCTTCGTCTGCTTCCTTTTAACAACAGGAATGAATATTTATGAGTGGCAGTGGCTGGCAGTACGGTACAGCAGAGCTGAAATTGGTCGTGGGAACAGCGACCTGCTTGCCTGCCTGCCTGCCTGCCCGGCAGCAGCGCCACAGACAGCCGCCTCGTCTCCTGTGTAAACTGTGTTGTCTGTACACCCTACCCCCCTGCCCCACCCTATGCCCTACTCTGCCATGTGGCTTGTGGGTACGGGCTCTCTCTCTCTCTCCCTCTCTCTCTTATACATGCGTATGCGCATATACTTTGTCAGTCAGTGAATTTGTAAAAAAAAAAAAAAATTCTCTGATTATATATGTATGTATATATAATGTGCGTGTGCATTTTCAGTCAATAAGATTTTCTCCTCTCTCTCTCTCTCTCTCTCTCTCTCTCTCTCTCTCTCTCTCTCTCTCTCCTCTCTGCTCTCTCTCTCTCTCTCTCTCATGCAGCTCACTTTTCTAATTGACCTCATTTAAGGGATTGATAATGGCCCCACGCCACCCGTCTCCTTGCATGCCAAACACTCGCTTGCTGGTTTTTATCTCCGTCATCTGTTTGACTGTTAAGGAAATGGCGGTTCCTTGTCGTCTTTTGGATGGTGCGGAGCGAGATAGAGAGAGTTTGAGAGATGGCCGGTCTTCCTACATTTTACGAATTTCGTGAATTTTATGAGTGGTGGTTTCGTTACTGAGATACGACATACATCACCCCCCAGTTAGAATGTCGTCTCGAGGTTTTTGTTTCATGAACAAATTCTTAGTTTCTGCTACTTGATCCAAGGCACCGCCGAAGAGAATGAGACCTCGTTCGTGTTCCATAAACAAGATGCACCCAGGATCCAAGTATCCAAAGGAATGGTTATTACGTTCCTTAGCTGAAATGGAACACATATACGTATATACGTATCTTCATCATCCAAGTTCCTGCTCAGGAATGTTGTCAGACGTGCCTTATAACAGATTCGGGGTATATAAAGTCACACTTCTCGGATGCCTTAACATATAACAATTTGCGTATCGAAAGTCATAGTTCTCGCCTTCCTTAACGAATATGTCTACAATTTGTAACATATACGGGTCACCCAAGTTGCTGACCAGTAATGTCTGAGGCGCCCCTTATAACCTAAACTAGAGCAACGGGTGGCTTTCTAGTAATCGATCGGAATAATTGCTCCTCGCGTTCGCCAGCCGACAGATATATATATATATTATATATATATATATATATATATATATATATATATATATATATATAGATATATATATATATATATATATATAGCTGCAAGACCGATTTAGTTCAGAATAAACAAACTTTATATCTCGGGCAAAGCTTAGTTGCACGTGCCTCGAGTAGAATATTAGTTCTCTCTCTCTCTCTCTCTCTCTCTCTCTCTCCCTCGGTCTCTCTCGTCTTTCTCTCTCGTCTCTCTCTCTCTCTCTCTCTCTCTCTCGTTGCTGCTGCTGCTGCTCCACGGATTCATTCATAAGGTCGGCATCTGACCATTCTCAGGGACAATTAGGAAGGCAGAGAACTCGCTCGCTGGCTGGGTTACTACTGATGAAGCTTAATTAAGTGACACTGACTCTCTTCCTTCTGTGACGCCTTTCGTCTCCTGCAAAGAAAGAGAAGAAGATAGTGGTCTGTGAATGGCTTCGTCGTCGTCCCATTTGGGGCGAATGAAGAAGAGTGCCTCGTCGAGGCTCTCCTGGTTGACAGTGATGATACTATTGTGCGTTTTAATTGAGGAAGCGTCTCAGTGGCGTGATCGGTATGGTCTTGGCGTGCCACCTCGGTGGCCGCGAGCTCGATACTAGGGCATTCCGTTGAGGTGTGAGAGATGAGTATTTCTGGTGATAGAAGTTCACTCTCGACGTCTGTTCGGAAGTCACGTAAAGCCGTTGGTCCCGTTGCTGAATAAACCCCTGGTGGTTCCATGCAACGTGAAAACACCATACAAACAAACAAACAATTTTGATTGAGGCTTATCTTTCTTTCTTTCTTTCTGTCTCCTCACTCGTTCCCATTTGCGTCCCACAACATCTAACCAACCACCAACTTAAAATCTCACTGCCTAGGATAACAGTCCCTTATGGATATGACAAACAAATTCTCCCATACCATTTCTGTTCTCCCCGAGGCATCGAACGCGTCTTATTCTGTTCCGAGTCGAAACTGGGCACCAAACTTAGGCAAAACCTTCTTCTCAAGTGTCCGTCGAGGTGTTTATTGTTGTTTCCTCGGGGCTGGTAACATGAGTGGCGCGTTTTTGTTGTTTTTCCCTAGAAGTGATTGATGGGAAGATACGAACTTGTCGTGTGGGAGAGAGACGTTGCTGGGTGGTTGGTGGGGGGGGGGAGAATTGATACGTCTTCTTCTTCCCTCCTCTTTCCATCAGAACCTCTGGAGAGAGGAACTTGCTTGCTTTGAACATGTTAAGAGTGTGTGTGCTTTACACAGGTTTAGTACTTTAAAAAAGTCAATTTCACTCTTGTAAATTACAGCTCAACCCGTATAATTGCGTATGAACTTTTAAATGCGCTCCGGTTTGACAAGCTGTGTATGAGCGTTTTTAAATCTTTCAGCTTTGACAAGTTGACTTTCTTTTGTAAGAACAAGAAGTACCGCTTCAAAGCTCATCCAAAACAGGTTACTTTAGTGTTTCCGCGGCCCGCACGTTTAATTTGAACCTAATGCAAGATTACATGAATATTTAATCTCGAGTAGCATTGACTTCAGTTTCATAATGCACAATTTTTAGTTTATCATCTTGGATGTGCCCATAGTTATCCATGTTGATTATAGGTGGATGAGATTTTCTTGTGGTCCATGTGAAGTATCTCTCTCTCTCTCTCTCTCTCTCTCTCTCTCTCTCTCTCTCTCTCTGAGAGGTCTAAAATAATACATTGCATAAAGTTCGGGTGACCAGGCGTATAAGGAAGGTCAGTGGCTTCCGTGCGGGCGAGAAAGTGTCGTCGAAATTCTGCACATACTTTGCATAGGTGAATCGAGTTGATATCGGGTTCTTTTTTTTTTTTTTTTTTTTTTTTTTTTTTTTTTTTTTTTTTTTTTTTTTTTTTTTTTTTTTTTTTTTTTTTTTTTTTTTTTTTTTTTTTTTTTTTTTTTTTTTTTTTTTTTTTTTTTTTTTTTAATGATCCACCTTACTATTCTTAGATGCATAACTGTTCTCTAACTCCTCTTCTTCTTCTTCTTCCTCTTCCTCTTCTTCTTGTTTACAGAGGCCGAGAAACCAGTGACCCCGTGGAAAATATTTGAGAGTTATCAAACAGATTAGCAACATCCCGTCTCTCTCAGCTCGATTCAGTATCTGGGTAAAAGATGGCCCGTGCTTTTTTTTTTCTCTCTTATTTGCCAGTGGCCGAGGGGTTCATGCGAGGCCACCAATGAGGAAGTCAACCCCCAGGAAATGCCTCATCATCATCATCATCATCATCATCATTGTAGTTGATGTCATCATTCGTAAAGAGAGGAGAAGGCGATGCCGCTTGCGATTTGAGCTTTGCCGTTGGCGTTCGTGCTTTCTTTTTCTCTTTTCGCTTTTTCTTAAAGAATTTTGCGCCTAAGGACACCTTATGAATGAAAGTTCATAACCCATTGAGTGACTTTTCGGTTAAGCCTCAACCTGGCGTGACAACGGTCGTGGTCACCGAGGAAAGAATTGGAAAGCTGGCTGGCTCTTGAAGGAACGAAGAGAGAGGCTAGTAGGAAAATAGTGAAGATCCCCAGTATCTCTCTCTCTCTCTCTCTCTCTCTCTCTCTCTTCCTTAGACCGTCACTTCATCAGTTAATGCCACCACACGTTACAGTCCTCCCCCCCCCCCACCACTCCCCTCTAGGGGTCTCCTGACCCCGGTGGGAGAGGGCAGGTGAACTGTCTCTTTGAGCGAATGACCAAGGTTGAAAGGTCCACGGTTTCTCTTCGGTCTCGGAATAGGGAATTTTTTAAAAAATCTATATAATTTAATCGTTTTTTACGTCTTTGATGGGAAACTGATACATATTTATACATACACACACATATATATATATATAATATATATACATATATATATATATATATATATGTGTGTGTGTGTGTGTGTGTGTGTGTGTGTGTGTTAGGCCTTTTTTTTTAGCTTAAATGAAAGCGACAAATGCAATTGTCTAATGCAAATCGAAGTTACGGAAAAGAAGTTTAATAATGTTCCTTCTCTAATTAATTCAGTTCGTACGATAATGATTCTCTCTCTCTCTCTCTCTCTCTCTCTCTCTCTCTCTCTCTCTCTCTCTCTCTCTCTCGAGGTGTGTGTGTGTGTGTGTTTTTTTTTTTTGGGGGGGGGGGCGGTTGGGGGTTGGGTGGGAAATCGTGATAGACTGGTGGTGATTTGCAAGACGGAAACCTCCTAACCGAACGAAACTTCCCAGGAACTTCAATGAAGTTGACTCCGGGCATGATTGTTGTTGTACTGTGGTGTTTTAGAAGTTAGTGAGTGGGGGGAGGTGGAGGGGTGGGGGGAGGTGAGGGGGAAGGGGGGGAAAGGGGGGGAGGGGGTTGTGAGAGGAGACCTGGATGGATGCTCGAGATGTGAATTACGGGAGAAAGTGGGCGTGTCTTACGGGTTTAGTGACTCACGGGCGGGTTAAGACAAGGCGGCAACCCCGCCCCCCGACCGCCCGCCCTCCTCCGAACTCCTTGAGAAATTTTGACTCCTCCCCCCCCCCCCCCCACAACCTCCTCCTCCTCCTCCTCCTCCTCCTCCTCCTCCAGTCTCTTTCCTTTCTCTCATAGCGACGTTGCCCTTCGAAGCCTTACTGGAGGCGATGCACAGGTACGAGAAATTCTTCTCCCAGTCAAAAGGGGCAGCTGACTCCTGAGACCAAAGGTTGGGCTCTCTCTCTCTCTCTCTCTCTCTCTCTCTCTCTCTCTCTCTCTCTCGTGTCCAGTGACACGAATCTGCTCCATGCGAAGTCATTCTCATTTGCTACTAGACGTGTCTCCGGGCCATGGAAGCCTCTGATTGGAATCATCCGATGGAGGGATCAACCTCTTGCTAGCTCAGTGTTCTCCTTCGCCTGTCGTCTGTGCAGCTCATGCGGCGCACTGTAGACATTACTTCGGGTTCTTTGCAGCGTGCCTTCCTTAGGCTCCTAGCTGCAAACCCCCTTTTACTGCACCTCCTTTCATATCCGCTTTCTTCCATCTTACTTTCCACCCTCTCCCAACAATTGATTCATAGTTACTCCTTTCGAACTTTTATTGTCAATTTTCGTTTCAGCGCTGAATGACCTCTAAGGTCCCAGTGCTTAGCCTATGCCCTATGTTCTATATTCAATCAATCAATCAGTCAATCTTTCGCCTGTTGTAGGTTGTAGATCTTTCGCTGATTGACTGAAATGAAGTTGAACTGTTCTAGCTGATTGGCTGAAATGTAGTTGAACTTAGCTGATTGGCTGGAATGAAGTTACACTATTCTATCCATTTCGCTGATTGGCTGGAATGAAGTTGAACTGTTGTTCACTTGTTGATAAGCTGTAATAGAGTTAGACTAGTGCTGAGTTATGAAACTCTCTCTCTCTCTCTCTCTCTCTCTCTCTCTCTCTCTCTCTCTCTCTCTCTCTCTCTCTCTCTGAACTACTGGACTGAAAATCTATCAAGCGTATTTTGTATTATTCATGATAAGGAAGGAATGACTACCCTGCCTACAGCTACTGAAAAATATTTGAACCAAAAAATATCAACCCTTTTTAAAACCTGTCAGCCATAAAGATCCATCCGTCGTCATTCAACTTCGACTTGCTTTCCAGGATTTGTAAATGGAACGTTGGTTCAAGATCTATAACTTTATTGGCTAATTATTCCCTCCATTGAAGGTACTGAAACGTTCGATTTTGAGTCTGACCCAAACCGTCAATACTCTCGGTATACGAGTATGTGAAAACAACGCAAAATCTTCAAACAGAAATACACACACACACACACACACACACACACACACACACACACACACACAGAGTGCCTCAGTGGCGTGGTTGGTATGGTGTTGGCGTGCCACCTCGTTGGCCGCGAGTTCGGTTGTCGGGCATTCCATTGAGGTGTGAGAGATGTGTATTTCTGGTGATAGAAGTTCACTCTCGATGTGGTTCGAAAGTCACGTAAAACACCAAATAAATAAACAAACACACACACGCGGTTCAGAAGGACTGTGTGCGTGCGTGCGGGCGCCGTTCGACTTGAAAAGGAAATGTGCATTACACAGAAGAATGCTTCGAAGTACCTGCATTGTGGGTCCTTAGGTCGTTCGGTGCCTGTTACATAGGCTGAATGATCCCGCTGGTGATGCTGCCTGAATGTTGGTCGTCCATTGCTCGTTGTTGGTTTGTTTGTGGATGCTGGTTGATTTCTTTGATTGTTTTTGTCTTAAATGCAGTTGCTGACTCAGTTTCTCGTTGTTATTATTGTTATTGTTATTATTATTATTCCGTTGAAAAGAATGACACTCTGTATGCCATTCATTTCAACGAAGTTTGCCCCAATGAAGGTCTCCTTCCAACATATTATTATCACTATTATTATTATTATTATTATTATTATTATTATTATTATTATGATTATTATTTTGTTAAAAATGGTTGCTGCTTCAGCACTATTAATCTTGTAAAGAGTCTTCTCTATTTTCCTGAAGCAGCAACCATTTTTAACAAAACTAGCCTACGAGAGGGTCTTCATCCGAAATATTATTATTATTATCATTATTATTATTATTATTATTATTATTATTATATTATTATTATTATTATTATTATTATTATTATTATTATTATTATTATTATTATTATTATTATTATTATTCGGAAGATTCGGAAGATGAACCATATTCATATAGAACAATCCCACAGGGGCCATTGACCTGAAATTCAAGCTTCCAAAGAATGTGGTGTTCATTTCAAATCAATTACAGAATGTAATAGGAAATCCAGAAAGATGGGATCAGTTGTTAGAAGAGAACAAATAATAATTGATAATTAGATAGATAAAAATGTAAGTAAATAATCATACACGAGGGGAATTACTTCAGGATCAGGTAGATTTTGTAGATTTTCCAGTACTTCCTTTAGTTCAAAATTAACCATCACATTCCTGAGCATGCGCAGTTTATATAGTACCCATATTCAGTGAAAATAAATATTTCGATTTTTGTCTACATTCATTTGACTTAATAGTCATACACATCTTTTAGACGACAAGAAAACATACCTATCAAAAAAAAAAAATTATTGAAGGAAAAAAGTGCAAATTGTTCCCTTGTGAAGTCGGCCATAAGGCGTGATGCCCGTGGATAATTGACCTCAAAAAAAGGGGCGATCAATAATTCACATGTGCAACCCACGACAATGAGTGGACAAAACGTTTTTTTTAACCTACCTAATCTGTTGTTCACCGAAAAATGTATAGTCATTAAAAATCTTTACGGTTAACCTTAAAACATGTTGCGTACATGTTATTCTCTCTCTCTCTCTCTCTCTCTCTCTCTCTCTCTCTCTCTCTCTCTCTCTCTCTCTCTCTCTCTCTCTCCTCTTTTTCCTTGTCAGTTCACCAGTCTAAAAGAACTTATTGGATGGCGTATGAAGGGGGAATGCGATGGCCACAGATGACCACCTTGGGTACCGTAGGGGTTAGTGGGAGGGAGGGGCAGGGGTATTGGATCAGTGATGACCCATTGTTCTTTAGTCTTGCCCAAGGAGGGGGGTCGGGGATGGGTGAGAGAGGGAGAGAGAGAGACACTCTATGGGCATGATACTCTTGAAGAGTCAGTCATATGTGACGCCACAGAAGAGGGAGGGATTTTTTTTAAGGGGGGAGAGGGTTGAGGGGTGGTGGGTATTTCGATGGGACAGATATGTTGAGTGACCCCCTCTCCCTCCTGCCCACCTTTCTCCCCCCTCCTCCCCCTTCCTTCTCATACCCTATGTCTGCTCTTCGCCACACTTGTCCTCAGACATCAGATGGTGTCACCACCTGACGGTGTTGGATCCCAGGTGTCCTTTCTCTCTCTCTCTCTCTCTCTCTCTCTCTCCTCTCTCTCTCTCTCTCTCTGAAATGCTAAATGTTTAAATTTATTTGAATTGATCTTACTACTTTGTTCAACGGTTATAATTGTATTATAAAGAGCATTTGTAAGTTCCCTTGATTCTTTTGCCTGTCGTCGCGCTGTGGATTTCTGTCGAATATCGCCTCTTTTTCCCCCAAGAGTCCTGTTCCTGTATCCTTCATTCTTTTAGGAGGTCTGGTTTCGTCATGAGACTCTCTCTCTTTCTGCCCACTTTTTTTTATTTTTTTATAAGCTGCCCGTTTCTGTGGGCATCCAGTTATCCTTTTAGATGCAATCGCATACTTTGGAGAGACCTTCTCGTATGGCTTTGCCTTTAGTTTTGTTTACGTGGTTCAGTTATCTGTCTTCAGTTTGGTTTACATGCTCCAGTAATCTGCCTTTAGTTTGGTTTACATACTTTAATAATCTGCTATCTCTTCGATTATGTCTTTTGCAGCTGCTGACTATTTATGCAAGTAACGCCGTTGGATTTATCGACATATTTTTTTTTTTTTTTTTTTTTTTTTTTGCCCCACTCCACTGTGTTAAACTATAGTTCGTCAGGTTGATTGGGGCATTATGGCGCGTTCCATGAATATGGATGCGTGTTCTTAGTAATGACGATAACTACCTCGAATGTCTGAATAAACATCGGAAAGCACACGTCTCACAAAACTCCGGGTCGATCTTCATGAGCGGGCGGTCCAATGACGTCCCGAATCTCGGGGTATTGCATCCCAGCCGTTGCGTTGCATATCCATACCGGTTCTTTTCTTTGGGGACGCGCTTTATTTGGGCCTGATTATCGGGCCAAGTCGGGTAGTTCTCACAAGGTAGCGGCGGCGACGACGGCACCTCAGAGGAGCATTGTTGATCTGCTTGTTTTTATTTAGACCCCCGAAAAAAGAAACACCGTACCGGTGACCCGGGGTTGGAATATTATATTATTTGCTGGGGCGCCTTCCCAGCCCAGCCACGCTGGGAATTGCTTGAAGTGAACCTTTTGCTACGTGGACTAGTTATAGGCAGCGCTCTCATTTTGTTTTTACTCAACTAGACAGGTCTCTGATTTTTTTGCGTCCGTGATGAGTGCAAGGGGATCTGGAGGGAGGTAGATACCTTGAAGTTAAGGAAAAATTATAAATTATTAGCTCAGTTCTTGGCCTGGAATATGAAATGCAATTTATGTTCGACGAAGGTTTTAGATGAGCATTTATAGCTTTTTTTTTTTCTTTAACTAAGCATTTATAGCAACTTTATTTTTATTTTATTTTATGGTCCTGTTAGTGACCCAGTTCTAATCTCAGGTCAATGAAATTCTCGCTTTTACCTTCGCCCCTGAAGTGGAACGGAAGATATGTTGCAATCGTCGTCCAATGTTGTTTCGTTAGTAAACATTATTTCACAACTTGCCAAACACATGTCAGCTCAATTTTGCACCCTCGTTCAACTGGTGGCAAAGATGATGGAGTGGTCCAGTTTTGGAGAAAATCTGTCTGGACGGTAATCTGATTTTGACGAAATACCCCCATTGGAATTCCAGGAAACTCGGCTCCCGTAGTCTTGTGCGGCCAGTGGTGGAGGTGGTTGGATAATTTGAAGATTTTCTTTGTAAATTACAGATAACAAATCTTTCCAACTCCTTACATACTTTGTCGTCCGACTGTTATACTCACGGTCTGCCCGAGAGCGTTCAGAACCTGTACTGGCATAAGGCCAGCTGAATTGAGAACGACTGTTATACCTGTGAAGCTGAGTTAAAGTCTGACATAAAGCTATTGAATACATCAAGTTATTGGCATTTGATGTTAATTTATATAAATTTGAGGGTTTGTAGAAAGCTTCTAGTGAATACTTTTTAGTCCACAGATGATAATTTCATCTATGGGAAAGTCTTCATTGGTTAGTTACTGATATTCATATTATAGATTCCTAAATCGTGATTTTTAGTCGTTTTTTTTTCCTTCATACTGATCTTCACAAATTGATTTTGAAAACACCTGAAATGAGAAAAGAAAATGAAAGAAAGGTTTAATGACGGTGAAGACTTACTTACTCCGTCCTGAAAGCCTGAGGGAAGGGTAGGAGTGAGAGGGGGTTGTTCCTCCTCCTCCCCCTACTCCTCCTACTTCTTCTTCATTCGGTGGGAACGGAAGCCTTCTTCTTCTCCTCCTCCTCCTCATCATCATCATCGTCATCCTCCTCCTCCTTCCTCCTCCCGAATCCACTCGGGGCGATTGGCTGGAGGCAAAAACCGGAGATAAATTACAATCCGCTGACTGGTGGTATAGTGGTGGCGAGAAGACCGTCTTCCGAGCGATATGTGATTGGTGCTCATAGCTGGCGAGAAGGGCGGTGATTGGCGGACAGGTGTTTGCAATTATGGCTTTGCTGCTGGTACAGGAGACACGACACACACACACACACACACAAAACTTCAGCGTTCTCACACGAGGTACTGCTTGCTCTCTCTCTCTCTCTTCTCTCTCTCCTCTCTCTCTCTCTCTCTCTCTCTCTGTCGTCACCTGTTATCTATCTCTCTCCATCTCCCGTCCGCCTCTTTGTCTCTCTCGCCTGTGTGACCAATCTGGCAGATCGGAAAATACACCACTTCTGGGACGCGAATTAATTACCGGTGCTTAAGACTTCGCTGTAATGGTAGAAGGCGGGTCCATCATAACAGCAGCGCCCCTTCTGTATATCTCTCCCACTCCGTTCAGTCCGATGGAGTCGATTACTCTTAAGCTCCCTTTAATCAAAACCACTCGTGGCTTTGGTTCCCAAACCAGTTCCAGTCTTGATCAGAGCTCTCTCTCTCTCTCTCTCTCTCTCTCTCTCTCTCTCTCTCTCTCTCTCTCTCTCTTCGCGTTGTCCTTTTCTCTCTCTCGGCTTTGGGTTTCATCAGATTGGTTCTAAAACACCCACGATATCATTGACGCCTGTCCGTGTCGTATGGTCTTCCGAAGTCTAAGGTTTCGGGAGGTGTCCCCTTAAGATAAGGTGTTGTGTTTGCCCTCTTCCTCCTCCTCCTCCTCCTCCTCTTCGAGATTTTATGTGTATGTGTAAGTATGTGTGTGTGTGTATAAGCAGCTACCCTCATGGTGAATCTTGATCCCTTATAGGGGACTGGTGATCTCTCTGCGTGCACTCTGACCTAACTTGTTTCTCACAGTACCTCCTCCTCCTCCTCCTCCTCCTCCTATCAATACCTCACCCACGACTACCACCTCACCCCATACTCATCGTCCTGTCTGGTTTGAACCTCCAGCCTTGTGCTAATCCCCCTCCCTTCATACAACTGTATTAGAGAGAGAGAGAGAGAGAGAGAGAGAGAGAGAGAGAGAGAGAGAGAGAGAGAGAGAGAATCTTCTTCCTCCCTTTGGGTAAACCACAGCGTTTCGGTAATGTCATCTCCCGAGGTGGGTCATTACCCGACATGCAAAATATCCTGCCATGGTATAATCTCCGCAGAGGGGTATATAATCGTTCCAAAGCGTCTCCGGGCTCTATGCTTTTACTTCTCTTGAGTCTCTTTATATATATCTATATTTATGCATGTATGCTGAGTATGTTAACCCCTGCGCTAAGCACACTAAATTACCGGGTACGTTCTTGAATTTCTCGGGATGGAATGGAACCAGTTGGCTTGGTTTAAGGAAAAGGTGGGATGGGGCCACAGTGAAAGTGAAGTTTCCCAGGGGTGGCTGCAGCTCTTTCCCGATTTTCGGTGGCTAAAACCATGTTTTAAATGACGGTGATAAAAAGCAAAATTGCTGGTAATGGTGAAAGATATTCGCCTCATTAAAAAGTTGTCTGTTTGCTCTCCTTTAGGAACAGTATACAAATTTTGCTTTACTCAAAGAATAAATGAACTCGTTTAATAGTTTCTGTTACGAACAAGTGAAAAGTTGAGGAATATTGAATAGCGTGAGATTATTGCGTCGATTATCACGAAATGATGACCATTCGTGTCCTGTGTATATTTTTAAAGGTTCAGAGCCACGGAGTGTGGGTATATGCCTTCCTTTTAATGGGCATGGGTTAACTGTTACATTCGAGAAACTTGTGATAACTTAGGTCCCAAGACACTTGCTCGCTCCTGTAAACATATATTTTTTAAGGACCATCTGATTTTGGTATCATCAAGTTCCGTTTTTGTTTTGAGGGATTATTTATTCTCCTCTCTCTTACTCTCTCTCTCTCTCTCTCTCTCTCTCTCTCTCTCTCTCTCTCTCTCTCTCTCTCTCTCTAAGACATCGCATGCCCGGATTCCTCCTCCCACGAACTACCTTAATGATAAGAGGGCACTACCGCGGAATGGTGAACCCGTTGCCTCGGGAGGAAGGATTAGAATGGGTATGGGGGGGGGGGGGGGGAAGGACCCTCTTACTGGGTCCTGGAGGGAATAGGGCTGCCCTTAGATGATGGGTAGGTAGCATGCCAAGGGTTCGAAATTGACACGAAAGAAGAAGGAGTCGATGAAGAAGGGTTATAATATATATAATATATATGTGTGTGTGTGTGTGTGTGTGTGTGTGTGTGATGTGTGTGTATATATATATATATATATATATATATATATATATATATATATATATAGCAATTGTAATAGCCACTATGCCCTCTTAACTCTATATTTAGTAGAGAAAACTAGAATGAGATTGGGAAGAGTTGAGCAAAAACCGCTGAGAGGAAACGGCAGAACGTGGGAAAGCAGACGCAAGGAGACGATTCCAAAGCCTTGCTGTTCGGATGATAATAGTACCCGAACTTCATCAGTCAAAATGTGGGACGTGGTGTTGTGTGGGTGTTACTTGGCCGTCTTTAAAGGTCTTCAAGTTTCAATTTAATAATGTAGAGAGAGAGAGAGAGAGAGAGAGAGAGAGAGAGAGAGAGAGAGAGAGAGAGAGAGAATGTTATTCTGAATGAACCATCCATGACGATATGAGAGGAAAGGCTCAAAGGATCCGTATGTGTAGTGGAATCACCAGCTGTTAACCCGACCTCCCCATTTAGACCCCTTCCATATATACTTCTGAGTTTGAGTGACCAGAAAATGAGTCTCTCTCTCTCTCTCTCTTCTCTCTCTCTCTCTCTCTCTCTCTCTCTTCCTCTCTCTCTTCCTCTCTCTCTCTCTCTCTTAATGTGTCCCCCATGTGGCTAGTTGTTAACAATGGTAAAGTTAAACCAACCTTGTTTCAACGATAAGGGAGAATCCCTATAGACGGCTAGTGTGTCCTCAGCGCACCTCACGTGGTGCACTGTAGGCATTAATAAAGGGTGTTAGCAGCGTCCCTTTGTCCCCACTTTCTAGCAGCTACTTTTCAACCATTCTCGTTTCCTCTCCTCCACCTTGCTGTTCAACCTCTCGAACTATTATAACTCAGTGCAATTTGGGGGTTTCTCTTGCTTCCACTTTTAGTACATTGTAATCTTTATATATTCTAGATGTCTCATATCTTGCTGTCCAACCACTCCAACTCTGAATGGCCGGAAGTGGCCAGGGTCTTGGCGTGACAGCCTGATTTTCGCAAATCCGTCGATCATTCATTAAAGAGTTTTATCGAATGGTTTTCTATACTCAATCATCCACCAAATCACCCGCTCATCATTCTTCCTCCGTGACCCTCCTCCTGTTCCTCCTCGCACTTGCTGAGCCAAGTGTGGAGGACGGTGATAGGTAGCAGCCGGCCAGGTCAGCATGTAAATGTGCCATCGTGCAGAAGTTGTTGGCTGGGGTTTCTCAGGAGGGCCTGAGATCTGAAGAGGTGGGTGGTGGTGGTGGTGGTGGTGGGCGGCTCGGAAGGACGAACGCCAGGAGAGAAAACCATCTCAAGAATGATGATGGATTTAACACTGTTTGGTGTGGTTCCTCTTCTTCTTCTCCTCCTCTGAATCATCTGCTTGCCGTTTGCACCTTCTTTCTCTCTGTTGTGATATTGTGCGTTGTAGGTTTAGAGTTTTCGCTTACTCGGGGAGTAAGCCTTCAAACCACTTTGTGGTTGTTGTTGTTTTTCTTGTTCTTGTTTGGGGTGTAGGAAAGCCCTATGGAAAAGCCAAAAAAAATTCTGAAAAAGGTGTTTTGCGTTGAGTTGAAGATGTAGGAATATATATGATTTATTTATTAGCATGAAAATGTAAACAATAAATAATGTGCATGTTAAAAGTACAGAACAATTCTTTCTAATAAAATATAGCCTGTTTATTTTAATTTTTGTTGGTGAAACAACGCTCTATTTGACCGTAGATTTTAGCATGCTCTCCGAGTAAGCTGGAGGTCGCCTCACGCCTTGTTTTATTTTATTTTATATATATATTACCCATCTTAAATTGGAATCATACTCTAATGGCAAAGGGTTATTATTTTCGACTTGTATCTCTGATCGGTCGTTAGTTCCCCGTTGAGCGTTATTGCATTCACGATGTGCCATTGTATTCTCGTCTTTATGTAAAATGAATCGAAAGAAAAATTCATGTAAAACCAATAATCAAGGTTTCTGGAACTCATTAATAATCTCTTGTCACGTAGTTGACAGTTGATCTCTATTATGTCTGAATCTATTAACTAAAGAGGTTAAAAGTTACCAAAACTTTCACGACGAGCTGATATTTGAAAAAGTATGTTTATAGTTTTTCTCACCCAAGTTTAAGTCAGGTAAAGTGTTACTTTTCCTAACAAATCTCATAAAATAAAATTTAATCATTTTTTAAGACAAGTTGATATTTGAAAAAGTATGTTTATAGTTTTTCTCACCCAAGTTTAATTCAGGTAAAATGTTACTTTTCCCAACAAATCCCATAAAATGAAATGTAATCAATTTTCTCCTCTTCTCTTCTCGCAGATGTACCGACGAGTTCGTCGGCGAGTACTGCCAGCACCCGAATCCCTGTCGGAACGGCCCTGGCTCCCGGTGCCAGAACGGCGGCACTTGCAACGTCATTCTGTCGCACCCGGTCCCCAAATTCAATTGCCTGTGCCCCGTCGGGTACCGGGCGTCCCTATGCGAGATCGCCGTGCCCAACGCGTGCGACGCCGACCCCTGCCTCAACGGTGCCACCTGCCAGCTGCTGGCGCTCGACACCTACAGGTGCCAGTGTCCCACGGGCTTCCACGGCGAAAAATGCGAGAAGGTGGACCACTGCGCCTCCAAGCCCTGTCGCAACGGGGCCACCTGTCACTCCACGGAAAAGACCTTCAGGTGCACGTGTCCTCCCGAGTTCACGGGGCACACGTGCACGTCGGACGTGAACGAGTGTGATCAGAGGCCGTGCAAGCACGGTTCCTGCTCCAACACCTTTGGGTCGTACACGTAAGTACAATCATGATCATTGTTGTTAGCAATGTTGTTAGCAAATTCCACTGGGGATAGAACGGAGCCAGTCAGTCGCCCTGCCGGTGATGAAGGCATTGTGTTTGGAAAAAGGAGATAGAAATGGAAATGCTTTACAAGATAGGACTTTGCCACTCGTATAATATTTGTCTTGTGAAGTTTGGTAATTAAATAACTCACATTGTCCCTCTTTTAACTATTCCCAGTCGAGAACAAAGAGCTCAATATAGTTCACGTTGCGATGCTCAGAAATTCGGTCGCAGCAAATTAGGGAGCGACTTTGCAGGAAGATTCCCTGAGCATTGCACAAATCAACAGGCTTTGGGGGGAGTTAATGCCCAGTTTAAAGATCACTCTCATCTTGGCGTGTTTTAAGTGTCTGTGTGTGTTTGTGGAAGAGTTAAATACACCTCCCGCTAAACCACGAGATTGTAGATTCACAATCCAAGTTCTGCCATTGGAAATTTGTAGTATCTCAGTTCTTTATGACGATGCTCTCTGATGCTCTCGAATTAGTTGTTTCGACTTTCGCAACGTCGATTATCTTTGCGTGAGTAAAAGATTGTCATTTTGATGTCTGTGGCGTTCATCTTAAAAGTTTGTTGCTCATTAAGTTACACGATTTATTTGACTGTCAAGTGTCTCCGCATTTTGTATTAGAATTATTCTCGTAACAGAAGCTACGTTATTTATCTTTGCATAACACTATGTACTGCCAAAATTCTCGCTGCATCGCTCGCATCGAACTTGTAAACGAAAGTTCAGATGGTTATATTCATAAAGCATTAAAATTGAAATATTTGGATCCTCAGACCTCCTGTTGCACTGACGCTAATCCTTGAAAACGTCTTGTATCTCCTTTCCAGATGTAACTGCGACCATGGATACACAGGGGTCAACTGCGAGAGTCCTTACGTCCCTTGTGAGCCGTCTCCCTGCCATAACGGAGGGACGTGCGAGCCGCAGGACTCCTTATCCTACAGGTGCCATTGTCCTACCGGTAAGTCAGCCATCTGAGATTCTTTGAGTGAATTGAGTGGTGGTGTTTGTGTACATGTATGTCACACTGAAACTTTTACTACTGCTAAAAGTTACTGTGAAACGTTTACGGTTACTGAAAGTTACTGTGTAACTTTTACTGCTACTAAAAATTACTGAAACCTCTACTGTTTACTAAAAGTCACCGCCAAACGTTTCCTGTTACTGAAAGTCACCGCCAAACATTTTCTGTTACTAAAAGTCACTGCCAAGCGTTTCGTGTTACTGAAAGTCACAGCCAAACGTTTACTGTTACTGAAAGTCACGGCCAAACGTTTTCTGTTACTGAAAGTCACGGCCAAACTTTTTCTGTCACTGAAAGTCACGGCCAAACGTTTTCTGTTACTGAAAGTCACGGCCAAACATTTACTGTTACTGAAAGTCACGGTCAAACGTATACTGTTACTGAAAGTCACGGCCGAATGTTTTCCGTTACTGAAAGTCACGGCCAAACGTTTTCTGTTAATGACTGAAAGTCACGGCCAAACGTTTTCTGTTACTGAAAGTCACGGCCAAACATTTACTGTTACTGAAAGTCACAGCCAAACGTATACTGTTACTGAAAGTCACGGCCAAACGTTTACTGTTACTGTAAGTCACCGCCAAACGTTTACTGTTACTAAAAGTCACCGCCAAACGTTTCCTGTTACTGAAAGTCACCGCCAAACGTTTATTGTTACTAAAAGTTATCGTCAAACATTTACTGTTACTGAAAGTCACTGACAAACGTTAACTGTTACTAAAATTTATCGTCAAACATTTACTGTTACTAAAAGTCACTGTCAAACATTTCTTGTTACTAAAAGTCACTGTCAAACATTTCTTGTTACTAAAAGTCACTGTCAAACATTTCTTGTTACTAAAAGTCACTGTCAAACA
>NC_061100.1:19503007-19585507 GCF_015104395.2 Macrobrachium nipponense | reverse complement strand
CTTTTAACGCCTCGATTCCTTGTCGTACATCTCTACAAAGCTTGAGATCCAGATCAAGAATAAAACGAAGAAATCCTGGTACGTTCGTAGCGCGACTCGAACCCGCATCTTGTATAACAGAACGGGTCACGTGCTTAACCTGTAGAATCCATGTATGCGTTTCATTCATTGTCTTTAATCATTTTAAGTATTCATCATTTTAAGTCGCATTAACGTGTGAATGACCTAAGTTATCTGTTGTTATTATTAATCGTAAGAAAATTTACCTGAGTTATTAGTTGTATTTTTTAATCTTTAGTGGAACTGACCTAAGTTATGTGTTACTATTAACTTTAGTAGAACCGGCGTAAGTTATCAGTTGTTATTATTAACAACCTAAGTTGTTAGTTATTATTAACTTTAGTAGAACCGACGTAAGTTATCAGTTGTTATTATTAACAACCTAAGTTATCAGTTATTATTATTAATCTTGAGTAGAATTGACCTCCGACTGACCTGAGTCGCCGCCATATTAACAAGTGGGTCGTTGCCCGTCCGATTCCCTCAGGGTTCAAAGGTCACAACTGCGAGCTCAACATAGACGACTGCCACAACCACAAGTGCCAGAATGGCGCCACCTGCCTCGACGGCGTCAACACCTACACCTGCGACTGTCCTCCGACGGTCACGGGGCCCTACTGCACCGAGGACGTCGACGAGTGCGCCCTCCGCCCCACCATTTGCAAGGTCAGTAGTGCTTGTCATGTTTCTTAATAATAATAATAATAATAATAATTATTATTTTCCTGTGGTATTGGATGAATAATTATTATTTAGTTATTAATTTTTTTTGGAGTCCTGAGTTCGATCCAGATGTGACTTTAGAAATTTATTTATATTCCACACGTGATTACGTATTATTATTATTATTATTATTATTATTATTATTATTTATTATTATTATTATTATTAATAGTGTAAAGATAAAATAATATGTTTGCCAAATATTTCTTTATTGCGCAGATTATTATTGTTATAATAATAATAATAATAATAATATTATTATTATTATTATTATTATTATTATTATTATTATTATTATTATTATTATTATTATTATTATTATTATTGTGCAAAGGAGATGCGCATTCCTCAGTGATCAGGATGGAATGGGTGGGAATGAAAAATTTACACCAAGCACTGGGACCAACGAGGTCATTCAGCAGTGAAAAGATGCTACAGGAGGAAAACCTCAAAGCAGTTGCGCCGAAACAGTTTCTTAGGAGAGGGTGGATAGTAAGATAGAAGATGAATATGAACGGGGGTGCAGTAAAAGGAATGAAAGGGGGTTGCAGCAAAGAACCTTAAGTGCTGCCTACAGTGCGCCGCTGGAGATGCGCTGGTGGCAGTATACCCTCTTACAGGGCTAAATGGGTGGCTATTGAAACAAATCCTTCAGAAAAAAAAATGGCCGTTCGCCTTTGCCCTTAGTCATTTTATGTAGCAGACCTACTGAAGAATTCTCATCATTTAAGGATTATATTCATAGTCCTTAAATGATGCCTACAGTGCCCCGCGTGAGATGCGCTAGTGGCAGTTTACCCTCCTACGGGGCTAAATGAGTGGTTATTGAAACAAATCCTTAAAAAAAAGGCGGGGGGAAAGGCCGTTCGCCTTTGCGTTTTGTGATTTCATGTAGGACCTACCTGAAGAATTCTCATCATTTCCTCTGCTCCTCAGAACGGGGCCACTTGCACCAACACCCAGGGCGGGTTCTCCTGCATCTGCGTCAACGGGTGGACGGGAGAGGACTGCTCCGAGAACATCGACGACTGCACGGCCGCCGCCTGCTTCAACGGCGCCACCTGCATCGACAGGGTCGGTTCCTTCCTGTGCCAGTGTACGCAGGGCAAGGTAAGCTTTTCGATAAGGTTTCGTTTTAAGGAACTTCTATTTTTTTAATATGACAAATTGTGGTTTTTTGTGCACGTTTAAGGAAACGGTGCACAATGAGCTGTTCGGGAAATGTAGACACATCTAGATGACCTGATCTTCTGTCGTAGTAATTTTGAAGACAGTAGCAAAGTGTAACTTTTGTGTTTTTTTCAGTATAATGATAAAAAGCCATTCATATTTTTGGGGAGAATACAAGAACATTCAGGTACCTATATTCTGTCGCTATATTGCAAAGAACGCGACGAAAATGCAATTTTTTCTTGATTTAATGACAACTTCTTTTTCATCTTTGTTTGGGCAGACTGGACTTCTGTGTCACTTGGATGACGCATGCGCCAGCGACCCGTGTCATCCTGGGTCGATGTGTGACACGTCCCCTATAGATGGCGGGTACCTGTGCACCTGCCCGACGGGGTATACAGGTGTCGACTGCACGGAGGACATAGACGAGTGCAAAGAAGGTCTTCCGTGCGAACACAACGGCACGTGTGTCAACACGCCCGGCTCCTTCAAGTACGTGACCTTCTCGAAATGGCTCAATTTTAATCTGTACTTTTAACATAGCTAACAAACCTTCGGTCTTAACAGTAGGATAATCTTCTGGAAACCAGTTAAATACAATCAAAAGATGGGAAAGCAAGGAAGTTGTGGCATAAGTTTGTTTGTCTGTTCTGAATATGCATTACTATAACGTTTCCGGACCTTTTTTTTTTAATTTATTAATTTAATTTAATTTTTTTTTTTTTGGATTGGGATATATTGGTTTTACGAGTGAATCAAATTGATTTTTATAGCGGTTTCATATCCCTTTTTTCTCAAATATTTTCTGCCAGCAATTGATTGTGTTCTATTTTGAAACCTTTTCTATCAGCAGTTGAATATGTTCTCTTTTAAGTTATCTCAACTATTTTCTCTCAGGAGTTGAACATATTATTTTCTCAACTATTCTTTCTCAGTTGAATATATTATTTTCTCAAATATTTTCTTATCAGGAGTTTAATATATTATTTTCTCAAATATTTTCTCTCAGGAGTTGAATATATCATTTCCTCAAATATTTCCCCTCAGAAGTTGAATATGTTATTTTCTAAGATAATATCTGTCAGCAATTGGATGTTCTTTTCTAGAAACGTTTCTACATCTTTGCCTTCATGACCGAATTCACTGAAGACTTCGATTATTCCTGCAGGTGTGACTGCTCCAAGGGATTCACGGGACCCCGTTGTGAGATCAACATCAACGAATGCGAGAGCAATCCCTGTCACAATCTGGGCACCTGCCTGGACGAACGCGGTGCCTTCAGATGTGTGTGCATGCCAGGTGAGTGAAGAAACTCCCTACCCTTTTTTTACCCCTTCCGAAGTGAGACAAGCTTTTGCCTGATGAAGGAAAGTTCCCTCTTCTTCCCAGTTTCCTTTTCCCCGATCTTTGCAAATTTCCATTCTTTAAGGTTCAGACAGGTTGTCATTACTCATTCCATTTTAATTAGTTTTAGTAACAATAAAAAAAAAAAAAAGAGATCGAGTTACAGAACACGCTTCCCGTGCAATAGGAAGCGATCTTAATGAGTGCATAAAAGGAATGCTGTGATACACACTGCCTGGTAGTTGAAACATATTGGTTGACTTCGTTGTATAAGGTGAATTATATAAACTGACCTATTAGGCCTCGTACATATCCATTGTCAGTTAGCTATCTTGAGGAGGTAAAGTAACATGATTTACCTTTTCAAGACAAAGAGGGTTAGATATTCCTTATCAGTTATTCCCTGTAATTGCCGGAATTAAAAGATTTGCTTAGCTTACAACTTGTGAGTTGCGACGAAATTTACATACATCAGTAGGGGTTATGGGAAATAGGCTTGTTCTGTCTTTTAGTCCTATCTAGCACATCAAATCCTAGTGGTAACAGGCGGCGGCAGCAGCAGCAGCCGGTAGGTATGGAAGTCAGTGGTGAGCCTTCCCAGGCCAGCCAGCCTGCCCTCATCCCACATCCTGCTTACAGACTTTGCCCCTGGGCATGGCCAATTACCCACCCAACCACCCTTCCCTTCCTTGGACCTCCCATTATCCCCCCCTCCCTCCTCCACACCTCTCAGATCGGCAAACCAATGAAAAGGACCCACAGCACCTTTCCTTTGTTTTCATTGGTGGAGGCTGTAAGTGGAAGAAAGACTTCCCTCGTCTCGTGCTTTCTAATTACATGCACATAGATGTATTTGGGAGTTGATGCCAGCGGTCACTTCTGTATGACTATGTAATGTTAGAGGCTGTTGTGTTTTATTCATGTTTTTAAGCTGGACAGAGACAAACAGGAAGGGGGTTGCTGTGTGACACTTTGGACCTTGTTACGAAAGTGGGAGATCAACCTTGGTTGCCTCATTTAACATTTCATGGCAATATGGTTGCACTCTTTCATTGTACAAGAGTCAATGGTAATATAGGAGTTACAGGTTGTAAAATTTTGTTTATATAAGAAAAATATCTTATCCTTTAAGGACAATTAATGAATGGCGTTACATTGTTGTTCCCATATCCATAATCCTTATAACTTGTTTACTTTTCATTCATAATGAAATGGTGAAATTTATGTTTTTAGAATTATGACAAGGATGAGGTTTTGTCTTTGACCGTTGTAAGAAACCTGATTTAATCAGAGAAATTTAGTATTTTCAGTGAATAAGTGAAGAAATGCTGGCTAATGAACGTCCATTCTCCCGTGAAAATGGAAATTGAGTACATAGAAACCTCTTTAATTTGATTTCTTACTTGTCAAACTGTTGGATGCTTAAGTCATGAACAGGGTAGGAAAACAAATTGTTGCACATGCTAAACTTTTACTTGTTAGCGATGTGAGAATACATTAAATTTGAGAGATGTAATGTAAAAAGCAATCTGTAACAATATGCAAATGGGTCAGGCACTCAAGTTTATACTTTTTTTTTCCATTTTTCAACAATTCCCAACAGAAGTAGTAAATGTAAGTTTTCTTGGTCCTTTCCAGGTTACACTGGGCAACATTGCGAACTTGATGTTGACGAGTGTGCCTCGAAGCCCTGTTACAACAATGGAGTTTGCAGTGATCTCATCAATGAATATAGCTGCAGTTGCACCCAAGGCTTCACTGGACGACAGTGTGACATAAACATCAATGATTGTGAATCCCAGCCGTGTCAGAATGGTGGCTCCTGTGTGGATTTAGTTGCTGGATATACTTGTCGTTGCAGTCCTGGATTTACTGGAACAAACTGTGAGACAAACATAGATGACTGTCTTTCGTCTCCCTGCCGTCATGGATCGTGTGTTGATGGTAACAACTCGTTTACCTGTATGTGCAGCCCAGGCTATACAGGTTTGCTGTGTCAAACTGAAATTGATGAATGTGCTTCAACACCCTGTCAACATGGAGGAACATGTAAAAATCTCATCAATAGTTATAAATGCCACTGTCCTAATGGCACTGCTGGACTTAACTGTGAATTTAACATCAACGAATGCTTCAGTAATCCTTGCCGTAATGGAGCAAAGTGCAGAGATGGTATTGATGAGTATACATGTGATTGTGTACCTGGATACACAGGTAGATATTGTGAAACTAACATAGATGATTGCCTTTCACAACCTTGTGCCAATGGTGGTGTTTGCATAGATCAGGTGAATGGGTTCCGTTGTCAGTGCCCTTCTGGGTATTATGATGCTCGGTGCCTTTCCAACGTCAATGAGTGTGCCAGTAATCCTTGTCTCAATGGTGGGACCTGTTATGATGATGTCAATCGATTCATTTGTGAATGCCCTCCTGGGTATACTGGTCATCGATGCGAATTAGAAATTGACGAGTGTCAATCCAATCCTTGCCAACATGGTGGAACATGTACTGATGCCTTGAATTTGTATACCTGCACCTGTCCATCAGGTTACTCTGGTCGGAACTGTGAAGCAAACATTGATGATTGTAGAACACGACCATGTAAAAATGGTGGCACATGTATTGACTTAGTGAATTCATATAAATGTGTATGTGAACTCCCCTTCACAGGCAAAGACTGTGAGGTGAAAATGAATCCCTGTAAGCCAAATAAATGCCAACATGGAGCCCAGTGTACTCCTACCGCGAATTTCTTGGATTTTACATGCAATTGTGAATTGGGATACACTGGCCGTCTTTGTGATGAAGACATTGATGAATGTAGCGTTTCTCCTTCTCCTTGTAAGAATGGGGCTACCTGTAGAAACACAAACGGTTCGTATTCATGTGAATGTGCAATTGGATATGAGGGCCGAGATTGCACCATCAACACTAATGACTGTGCTTTACGACCATGCCTGAATGGAGGGACGTGTCTTGATGGCATTGGAAAATATGACTGCCGTTGCGTTGGTGGCTTTGGGGGAGTCAACTGTGAACATGATCTGAATGAGTGTGATTCTAGCCCTTGCCAGAATGGAGCTACATGCAACGATTATGTCAATTCTTACACCTGTACATGTCCCCTTGGATTTTCTGGTACTAACTGTGAAATCAATGACGAAGATTGCACGGAGACCTCATGTATGAATAATGGAAGCTGTATTGATGGTATCAATAATTATACATGTGAATGTGTGTCAGGATTTACTGGTTCTCACTGTCAGCACCACATTAATGAATGCCATTCTAACCCCTGTGAGAATGGAGGGACTTGCAGTGATCATGTAGGTTTCTTTACATGTCACTGCCGCTATGGTTACACGGGACAGCGCTGTGAAAGGGAGGTAGACTGGTGTTCAGAGTCGCCTTGCATGAATAATGGTGTCTGTGCACAAACAAATAATCTTTTTAAATGTAAGTGCCCTCGTGGGTGGACAGGACTATTGTGTGATGTGGCCAATGTATCCTGCAGTACAGCAGCAGCAAGTAAGGGTGTGGATCCATCAGAACTTTGCTTGTATGATGGGAAATGTCAGGATATTGGTAATACACATAGGTGTATTTGCTCTGCAGGTTATACAGGGTCGTATTGTCAGCATGAAATTAAAGAATGTGATTCACAGCCATGTATGAATGGAGCCACTTGCAATGACCACATAGGTACTTACTCATGTAAATGCTTACCAGGATTCCAAGGGCCAAATTGTGAATATAATGTAGACGACTGCAAGCCAAATAACCCATGTCAAAATGGTGGGGTATGCCATGATCAGGTGAATGGATTCCAGTGCTCATGCCCTCATGGAACTGTTGGTAAACTCTGTGAAATCAATACCAATGACTGTTATGAAGGGGCTTGTCACAATGGTGGGAAATGCATTGATAAAGTTGGTGGATTTGAATGTCGATGTAAACCTGGCTTTGTTGGAGCTCGATGTGAAGGTGATGTTAATGAATGCCTATCCTTTCCATGTCTGAAAGAGGGTACAGCAGATTGTGTTCAGCTTGTTAATGATTACCGTTGCAATTGTCGTCCAGGTTATATGGGCCGGCATTGTGAAAGTAAACGTGATTTTTGCGCCGAGTCTCCATGCCAAAATGGCGGTGTTTGTAGCAGCAATGAAAGAGGTTATTCCTGTCACTGTCAAGAGGGCTTCACTGGCAAGTCGTGTGAATTCCCTACAAATGACTGCGAGTCTAACCCATGTGGTCCAAATAAAGACTGTCGACCATATTTACATGGTATAGAGTGTGTTACCAAAGAGACCCGTACTTACTGGTGTGAATCGGAGCCATGTAGGAATGCAGGGACATGTATGGATAGAATAACATCATTTGATTGTCAGTGCCCACCTGGGTGGAATGGAAAGACATGTGAAATAAGAGATCCTGGTTTCACAGGTGGTATAGGAGTATTTTCTGGTGGTTCACCTACAAATTTAACTCTGGAGAGAGAAAAATGTCGTGAAAACCGTTGCCATGAGAAGACAAACAACTATAGGTGTGACCCTGAATGCAGTACTTATGCCTGTGATTATGATGGTTTTGAATGCTCTTTAGGAAGAAACCCCTGGGCTCTCTGCCAGTCAGAAATCAACTGCTGGGCGGTGTACGGTAATGGCGTTTGCAATATGGAATGTAACAATCCAGGTTGTCTCTTTGATGGATTAGATTGCAGAGAACCTATTAAACCATGTAATCCAATTTATGATGCCTACTGTATCCGAAACTATGAAAATGGTCATTGTGATCAAGGTTGCAATGTTGCTGAATGTGGATGGGATGGGCTTGATTGTGAAAAAAAGCCCCCTTCCATTATGAATGGAGAACTCCAAATTGTTGTTCAGATAGACAAAAATGATTTCCAATTAGTCAAGAAAAACTTTATTAGAAAATTGAGTAACCTTTTGGGCGTTCACATAATTATTAAACGTGATCGATCTGGCGAAGAAATGATTTATGAATACAGTGAAACTGGAGTTGAAGGCATTTTAGTGTACTTTGAGATAGATAATCGCAGATGCAGTGAAGATGATACCTGCTTTGAGAGTGTCACTGACATAGCTAATTTCATTGCTGCCAATAAGCTGCAGATGGGTAGTGACATTCCAATTGGGGCCGTCTATGAAACAGGACCCCCAGAACCCCCTCCAGGTTATACATACATAATAGTAGGAATTGTCTTTACAATGGTATTGGTTGGCATAGTATTTATGGTTATCACAAGTAATCGTAAGCGCTCTCGGGGTGTTACCTGGTTCCCAGAAGGCTTCTTTACCAAGTATTCTGCTACAACAGGTACCAGTGCAGAGCCAGCAAGAAGGAAGCCAGATGGCCAAGAGATGAGAAGTTTTAACAAAGGAGCATCTGTAAGGCACTTGCCAGATATAGGTGATTGTGATGGCATTGGAAGGGGTTTGCCAAGTTCAGGACCTATTGGTGACTGGTCTGATGATGACAGTGAACACCCACCAACCAAGCGCTCACGCCATGAAGCTGGGTACTCGGATCAAACTCATTTGACAGATTATGATGATACAAATGATCCTAGAGTCTGGACGCAACAACATCTAGACGCTGCAGATATAAAAAATCCTGATCTATTGGCCTTGACTCCACCACAGACTGAACCAGAAGAACAACGTGTAATGGCAGGAGAAGTAGATCCAAAAGGACCCATGGGTCTTACTCCTCTTATGATTGCATCATTTAGAGGTGGTGGCTTGGAGAGCCACACTGATGAAGATGACAAAGATGGATCAGCTGCTGTTATCCAAGAACTTATAGAGCAAGGGGCAAAGCTTAATGCAAAAATGGACCGCACTGGGGAGACCTCACTTCACTTAGCTGCCAGGTCAGTTTATTTACTCTATTCTTTTTAATAAGCAATTTGACAATGTTAATACAGTATATTTGACATAAATTAATTTTCTCAGCCGGTAAAGAACTATACGTAGTGTGGACAGAAAGAGATTGATGTCGGTCATCTTGCTGTCAATTCTGTTTACACTTTATTTAATACATTTTTCATAGAATGGAAATGTGTAAGAAAATACTTTATACCATAAATATTTTTCCTTGAGGATAATCTTTTGGTTGGCTATTTTGGCACAGCTAAATTGCATGGAATTTTTCTACAACAATGTTAACGTAATAATGTTTTCCCCAGGTATGCACGAGCTGATGCTGCCAAGAAACTCTTGGATGCCAAGGCTGATGCAAATGCTCAGGATGCTACTGGACGGACACCTTTGCATGCTGCAGTTGCTGCAGATGCCCAAGGAGTATTCCAGGTATGTATGGGGCCAATTTGAGAAATGTAGTGATGTCCTGTAAAGTGTTTGGTGGCAGATTCCTTAGGTGTCTGTGATATCAAACCATATTTCAAACTTATGTCATGCAACTGCTTAATAGGCATTTGAAAGTGTATTATTTGGCTTTAACCATCCTTTGCAGTGACTGATACGATACATGTAAAATTGGTAGGGGTTGGGGGCGGCGGCGATAGTGCCGTCAGCACACCTTATGCTGTGCACTATAGGCATTACTTAAGGTCCTTTCCAGCATGCCTTTGGCCCCTAGCTGTAACCCCTCTCATTCCTTTTACTGTACTTTCTTTCATATTCTTTCTCCATCTTACTTTCCACCCTCTCCTAACTATTGATTCATAGTGCAGGTGCGAGGTTTTCCTCCAGTTACACCTTTCAAACCTTTAACTGTCAATTTCCATTTCAACACTGAATGTCCTTATAGGTCCCAGTGCTTGGCTTACGGCCTAAATTCTCTATTCAATTCAGTTCATGTAAAATACTATTCTGTGCATGAACTGTTGAGATAATTAATTGGTGTCAAACCATGATTAAGGTTAGGATATCATAGAACTCAAGTATTCATTTTATTATCAGGGGTAATATTATTTTATTGTCTGAAATTATAACTTTCTGGAAGTTTAATATTAGGTTCTTTAACTTAGAACAACAAACTATTATGTCTATTTTGTTCCACAGATTCTGCTTCGGAACCGTTCAACTGATCTAAATGCCAAAATGAATGATGGAACAACCCCACTGATATTAGCAGCCCGACTTGCTATTGAAGGAATGGTAGAAGATCTTATAAATGCAGATGCAGATATCAATGCAACTGATGATCTGGGAAAAACTGCTTTGCACTGGGCTGCTGCCGTGAATAAC
Organism: Macrobrachium nipponense; assembly: GCF_015104395.2. Lineage (NCBI taxonomy): Eukaryota > Metazoa > Arthropoda > Malacostraca > Decapoda > Palaemonidae > Macrobrachium > Macrobrachium nipponense. The sequence continues at coordinate 19,574,972 of NC_061100.1, read as the reverse complement.
GTAGAAGCAGTTCATATTTTGCTGACACATGGTGCTAATCGTGATGCCCAAGATAACAGAGTGAGTATCTTAATCATAATACAGTACACTTTGTAGAAAGAAATATAAAGTCAGTATTTTCCATATGGTATGTAACTAAGAGTTGTTCATGATTTTTGTATGTTTCATTGTATTGATATTACAAAGCCTGAAATATCAGTGATCATTACCTGCATTGCTGTGTATGCAAAATAGTTTGTATTGTTATTACAAAGCCTGAAATTTCAGTGATCATTACCTGCATTGCTGTGTAGGCATTGTGTATTCATACACTAAAAACTCATATTTTTTATTTACTTTTACAGGATGAAACCCCCTTATTCCTTGCTGCAAGGGAAGGAAGCTATGAAACTTGCAAAGTATTACTCGATCATTTTGCCAATAGAGATATTACTGATAACATGGAAAGGCTTCCTGAAGATGTTGCAAATGAAAGACTTCATCATGACATTGTAAGGCTGCTAAGAGAACACCACCCACGATCCCCACAAATGGCGCAGGTGGTGACAACCTCTCATCTTGTGAATCAACAACACTGCCAACAAGCCCCAGGTTCCATAATGTCTCATCAGATGGCACCTCAGCCTGCTCAAAGGACAAATACTCAGCCCAAAGCAAAGGCTAGGAGGCCCAAGTCTACAGTAATGGCTCTTCCTGGTGGATCCACAAATACTCCTGTTAGTCCCGATGGAAATGCTTCATTGAAACGTAGCTCTAGTGTAAAAAAGAAAAGCCGTGAAGCTACTGGAGTTCCAAGTGTTGACTCCCAAACCCAATTGTCTCCTATGAATTCTATGGGTTCACCACATGGAGTGTTTGATGCTGCAACCAGTCCTTTTGAAACTGGTATCTTCCCAGGAGGGCTTACTGGGATAAACCCTCATTTCCCTGAATTAAATGTAAAGCAGCCTCCTCCTTATGAGGAATGTGTGAAGGCTGCAGCATCAATGAACAATCTTCAACAACTGGACCATGATAATAATCCTTTCAATATACCAAACCTAATGGGTAACCTCCAATCACATCCTGGTCATCAGGGTCATGTAGTTCATCAGAGGCAACAGTCCATGCCAGCTTCCTTCTCTCCACAGAGTCAGACATTGTCTCCTCCTCAGCATACAACTCCTCCACATTCACATCCATCACCACAACATGCACAGTCACCACATTTGCCTGCTGTTACTTCTCCAGGGAAGATGCGACCTGCTCTTCCTACTTCTCCTACACACATGGCTGCATTAAGACATGCTACAGCAACATCAGGATTTGAATTCCCATCAGTAAGTACAACTGGATACATGCATCAGGGACAGCAGCAACAACAACAGCAACAGCAGCAGCAACAGCCCCCACCACCACCACCACCGCAGCTTCAACCTCAGCAAGGTGGCAGTGGTTATTATCCTCATTATCCTACACCGCCATCACAACATTCGGGAGTTGAAGCAACACCTCAGCATAGTGTTGCACAAAATACACATGACGTTTTCCCAACTCCCTCTCCAGAATCACCTGGCCAGTGGTCGTCAGCATCACCAAGAAGCCAGAGTGACTGGTCTGAGGGTGTGAGATCTCCTCTTGGCCCTCCTGCAGCTCCTCCACATCATCAGGTGTTTCCTGGAAACCATCAGCAGCAGCAGCAGCAGCAGCAGCAGCAGCAGCAGCAACAGCAGCAGCAGCAGCAACAACAACAGCAAGGCCCTCCTCAGCCTTTAGGTTTACCCCAGCAAGGTTCTATTTATATCTGAGACAGAAACAGAATGTGCCAATAGTCCCTAGTGTACAATAATGCGTGTACCATAATTGCCTAGGCAAAGTCTGCCTTGCTATGTACATACCGTGCTATTCAATGACCTGCTGTACTTAGCGTGCAAGTCAGTACAATTATTATCTATGGACCGTCAAAAACTGTTATCACAGTGAATTCCGGCATAGACCGTTTTGTACAGTGTTCAAGTGGAATAAATTTGCAATATAGTTGTAGTGGTAAGGTAAAGAAAAATATCTCGAATGGCTTACTCTGTGATAGTTGTGCTCGTTTGCAATGACCCATGTAACATTATGCATTTCTAAATTACATTTCACAGGCCATGAAGTTTGACTAGTAGTAAACGTTTGGCATTATGCATCAGATATGATCATTATTTGGGAAGCATTTTTGCACACTAATCACAGTGGTTCTGTCATTTTAGGCAGTGTTCATTATCAGTGACCACATTATATGTGATATGTTGTTCAGTATGTGAATTTTATGACAATGTGTATTTAATTTCTCCCCTTTTTTTTTAGGTTATTTGTAAGGCAATAGCTAATTACATAGATTTGCAGATCTCCTTAATGTATTAAATTTCTATTTTCATAAGAACAAAAGTATTACTTGCAATTTGACTGTACAGCTTTATTTTAAAATTTTAATGAACTGTTTAAGACATGAACAAAATTTATAGGTGCGTCAAGAAAAAGTGCCTAGTGTAAAAAGGACTAGTATTTTTCCTTACATGTAAGTAAGTATTTGTTATTAAATTTGGCAGGCAGTGGGCAGCTACTTTTATTTGATCATAAACTTTCATCCGTACACAGACTCATGAGATGAAAAATTACTGCATTTATTAAACTCATTTGTAACAAATTTCTTACTCAAATTATTTTTTAAGTATCTTGTGCTCCCACTCCTGTCAGCTCTTAAAGGAGCTTGTGGATGAATGTGAGAATGCGAGACCCCCATTGTGAGATATAAGCAGTATAAAAATAAATACTTGATTTTTTTTGTTATGGTGTTTCCTTTCCCCCATGGAATTGTAAAGGTGATGTACTTTCTACCATAAATTGAACAGTAGAAGTACTGTATTTACTGAAGAAAACTGCATGCAGTTATTGTTACAGAAAATCGTATTTACGTGACAAAGATGATAAAATAACGTTTCCTCTAATTGCTTACACAAATCCCAGCCTGACTTTTGAGATTATCCTAACCTGCCCAAGGGATGTAAAAATAGTGTATATTGAACTAGGACAATTGTTTATTGGCATGCTTGTATGAATGAATTCAATTTAGGCTAGAAAAACTACTCCTGAACTATTATTATCATTTCACATGCAAGTACTGTAGTCCCTGATGTAAGAAGGATCATTACTGAAATTTTAAATAGTTTAGCTACCATAGAATATAAATTGATACCATGAAAGAGTCAATACTCCTTTTAATTTAAATGTTTTGATTTTTTCATCCCAAGTTTACTTAATTGAACTCATGCTAATTGTGAACATTGACAAACAAGTTCATCTATAGTAAGTTTACAATAATTGTTCATCTTTATTGTTAACAAATTTATGTAAGATGATTTTATCCAACTGCTGTTCCATGAAAGTACCAGATTCCTCGACTGTTCCTCTGTGTAAATATTCGATGATTAATGTTTTGTTTAACCCAATGACCATAAACTTGCTGAATGCTACTTGAAGCTGTTTTGCAAAAAGTGCAACTTTGCATTTTGTTCTCAGAATGTAAATTAAAACAGAAATGAACTTAAAGTCTTTCCTATTATAATTAACCAGCTTATGATAATTTATTTGCTGCGAGGTTCAAGATTTGACCAAGAGTGCTAGGGAACTGCTCGTGTAACACTTGACAACTCGATACCATAGACGATAAATATCTGGAGATGCTCTCTGTATGCCAATACTAAGTAGTTCGGTGGTCTTCCACCAGGGCAGCACTGCAGAGCCTTTCAGCCACCTTGAAAGGTCTGGTAACCATTCAAAGTAAACACGGGCTTAGTGCACTTTGATTTCTTTTCATTCTGAAAGTTTAATGAGAATTTTTTTGTTTAGGATATAGTGAGTATTTAGTTAATGTAAGTGTGAGTGTAAGTATATAATAATTGTTAATTGTTTAATGATTGTACATTAACTGTTCAGTTAGTGTCTACTGACTATGCAAAGAAAGTCCTGTAATTTACAGGAACCAGTTATGCTAGATTTTCTTAGATCCATGAGCAGATGCTTAAACCTTGACCGCAATGGTTGGAGTGTTTAAGTCAACCTGTTTTTGCATGGTAATTTTTCTCTGATGATGATAATAGTAATGATAGCAAAATAACAATAATAATATCAATGATAATAATAATAGTACAAATAAAATAATAAATAAATAAATGTTTGAGATTATAGGGATTAGAATGCTAAATTCTGTACTTCAACTACAATAAACCTCAGAACAGAAATAGTTTGAAATACTATATCTCACAGTAATGGTCAATTTAGTCATAGGTCCCATCCCTTGCCCATGGGCCTAAATTCTATATTCCATACATATATATTAATTAAACAAGCACTTTTGCACACTAATCACAGTAAAAAAGCAAAGTTGACGCAGTACTTCGTCTTTACATTATAATATTAAGATCACCGACACCTTTCAATATGGCCGGCGGAAGTCACACGATCTCCAGGGTGATTGCCACTCCACGGTATTGACTCTGTGTATGCTTGATAGTCCTTGCGTTAATCCTGAGGTCAAAGACTCAAAGTGTAGGCGAATGAGACCTATCATCACTAGTTAATTGTCCATAAATTCAGCGTAGACTTAATTCACGGATTATCCTCTGCGGTAAGGTATGTAAGGGTAAATGAAGATTCAATTTTCTAGTGAGGTAATGCCACAAATCGTAGAGAACTAGGGTAATTTTATAAGGGAAAGCATAGGCTATGCCCACATCATGGAGTCACCTAGCTAGAACACTGTCCCTGATTATTACAATACTAGTAGTGAATTAAAGCAGGAATAGTTAGCCTACTAATTGTGGTGATTTCGTGGTAATCGTAGTTGTTGGTTTTATGGTAAAGGTAATCTTTGGTTTTATGAATGCCTTTTCCTATGGAGGTTGGTTGATTGAAGATGTCCCCAGGTAAATTAAGCCAGTAGCGAGGCAAGAGAATTTTTGTACTATATAGGCCAAGCTGACTTTGGGTGGAAAAGTGAATAACTCCGCACGGACTGCTAGGAAGATTCCCGCTAATGTGACAACCACAAGGGATTGGGGTGTCGCATGTATTTCTCCATGTTTAGTACTAGGCCCTGGGGTTAATTACAGTCGATCCCCAAAAATAATGGTAAAAATGTCTTGGTTAATTAGGTATTTTAACTACCCAGCCTTACTGGAAAAACTTTATTTCAGCCAGTCGAGAGGTCCACACTTGCTTTTCATACCCCACTCAATATATGTACGAACATCAATTAGGGAAAACTTAATCCTCACAACGAAGTTGATTGTCATCTCCTTAAATAGAAGTGGCCCTGCTTAGTAATGGTTCAGTGGCCCGTAAGAGTCGTTAGGTAGTGGGGAGCTCTTGCAGGTAACTGAACAGCTGCTGAATAGGCACCAAACAGTAAATGAGAGAGAAGACAAGAAGCATTTAAGACTGAGATTACTTCTCAAAAGGCTACATTAAATTAACTAAACTGTAAAAAATTAAATTCCACATTGTAAACTAGCTTAAGGTTATTGTGTAGACTGTAGACTATCATGGGTAAGGAGAGGTGTGAAGCTGGTTGGTATTTAGGTTATGTTTGAGCATCCACTGTATCTATATTATTAAGCTAGTATGCAGGGTTGATTAGAGAGAGAAGGTATACTGCTGAGTACTACCGTGATAGTTCATGTGTGTACATGTGGTAAATACATGAAGATAAAAGAGCCTGCACCCCTTGTTAACAGTTAGGTAGTGTTTAGAGCATGAAAATGTGTTCTCTTAAATGTTTTCTAAAGAAATGGGTTGCTTAGCTTTGTGGAATAGTTGAATGAAAAGTTTCACCAAACAGCTTTTATGTATAGAGCTGGTTCTTCAAAACAACATTAATCACTAGATATTTAATACACATTGAATACAGTATATGTAAATAGCCTACAGTACACTGTATTATTATGGCTTTGTCTACTGCATAGTTCATTGTGATGAGCAGGAAAGCAGTCACACTGATAAGGAATACTGTTTTTGAAGCCTTAAAATAATAATAACCATATGATTCGTTTATCGCACGTCACCACAAGTGAAAAATAGGCCTGAAAAAATCTTCTTCAGTGGTAAGAAGGATGAGCAGATGTAGCAATAAGCAGTCATAGTTTTTAAGTTTTATAAAAGGCACTTTTAACACTATTCCAGCAAAGTCAGAAATAGTGGTACTAATATGAACTAAAAGAGAATTGAAAGGGTTAAAGGATTGGTTAAGAATAGAGATATGTATGTATTGAAGTTTTAAGTTTAAGCAGAAGGCCAGGAAAATTGGAATATCCGGATATGGTCCCTTCAAAGACTGGCCAGTGTAGTATGTTCTTGAATTCCTATCTGGTCAGACTTTGTACTATGACTACACCAACTTTGAATAGTCTGGCACGTTCATTACATATCTTGACAGTTAACACTACTTGACAACTCTGAACAACTTACACTTCCAGTCCTTTTTTTTTATCTCCTTTTTTGCTGTTTAGGAGACTCACCAGCTTGATCAGCATATTTTCTGGAAGGCCTCTGAATAGCCTTTGTACCACGGTCTTCTATTGGAGTTCCCTGGCTTTGGGTATACTGAAGCACACTTTAATGTCCGTTGCCTCTTCCTTTTGTTTTTCAAATGGTGTTAAGGGCAAGCTTAATAGAAAGGTTGAGGATGCCTGGTGGTTTATCAGGAGGTCGCCTTTTCCTTTTGATTACCTCTTTCTGTATCCATTACTATTTTTAGAACCATCACCAGTGTCCTTCCCTCAGTGTCTGGCAAATCTGTAGTAGTATTTGTCGTCATTGCAGGGTGTGCTGACTCCTAGTTGACGAGATTAATTTGGGAACCATTTTGTTTTTTAAGGGCATATACTGAAATTTTCATCTTAAAAGTAAATGATGTTCCTGTTATTGTTTTTTATGTTTACAAATATTCCTTTGTTTTATGTTGTTGCCGCTGTCTGACAATATACTGAGCGTAATTCTGTTCCACAATTTATCATGGAAATATATGATATTATGCAGAAACATCTGAGGATTATATAGGAATAAAAAGTAATCAAATGCTGTTACAGTAATTGTTGGTATCTTTAGTTCTGAAACTCATGTCTGCTGAAACTTTTGTCTGATTTGCAAAATATTTGAGAACTGTTGATTCCAAGGTTAAGAAGCTCATTTTACTCTTGTGTAAATTCCAAAGGCCAGTGTAATACAGTGTATAAGAGAGGGTTTCTCCACTTCTCCTAGGCCAGTATGAGTGTGGATGTCATGAAACACAGGAGGCTAAAGTCTGTGGAAGAGTAATAAATCTTAGTTTTTGCCAACTATAGGAACCCTGATTTGGACGACATTTAATTATGGTTTCTTGCTTACCAGTTACCAGAATACCAACAGTTCAGGAAACTGACTCCAAAACTTGTTTCATTTTTGTTGGTGAATACAGTCCTCATCACACTGAATGGCTGAGCTCCGTTAATGCCACAGATAATCATGGTGTTGCTTCTTTAGATTTTCCCACTTTCTGGTTGCGAGCAGTTAATAAATGAACCCACACAAGTTGGAGCAACTGTCTTGACCTTGTATTCACAGATGTTACAGAGATTGTCATGTGAAGTATGGTCTCCATGAAACTCTTCTGATCATAGGGTACGATGATTGGGGAGATGGATCAGGTAGCTCCCTATGCTCTGTGCAAGAAAGGTACATTTGAAATCTCATGCCAATTTGGATGGTTTTCACTGTGATTTTATTGTATTCTGAGCAATATTTATGTCCTCAAATATCACTTTTGAGTGTTTAAATGGTCAGTTTAGCACTCACGAAGAGAGGAAATCTGTAATAAAACAAGATCCGTTTAGCAATCGTAAAAAAATCCACAAGTTTTGTCTTAAAAGATAAACCATGGTTTAATGCTACATGTTAAGTTTACCTATCATAAAAACAAGCTTATTTTATGGAGGAACAATTCATTGGACTAATCATTACTTCAATTCTGTTGAGCTTAGACATAAAGCTCAAATATACTTATTGAGGGAGTTTATTGTAACGAAGTTAAGATGATTATGCTGTCCAGTGGTGATGTCCATAAATGGTGGTTTGTTTGTTTGTTTGTATGGTGTTTTTATGTTGCATGGAACCAGTGATAAATGGTGGCCTACCCTTAAGTTAATACTCGGGACTTTATTCTATCATGTCTCCCCTTGTAGGGGTGATGGAACTGCTTTGTATAGCTTAACAGAAGACACAGAACTTTGGCTCATGCATTTGTGAACAAACAGTGTGGCTGGCTCATGCATTTGTGAACAAACAGTGTGGCAAGTCCTTGGTGTTGCCTCAGTCATGCTTTCCAGAGCCTAAGTCGAGTTCAATGGCCTTTAGAACTGGAGAAGTCGGTACTTTGCTTCTGTGATTTGGCAGTTAAAAGCAACATAGATCCTAATGGGATCTTTCCTATCTTTCTAAAAAGTGCCGATTTCATTGTTCCTAAGATACTGCCAGTTTACAAAGTTAGTTGGACTTGCAAGTTTTATCTCTCTTTGCAGGATCAGAAACATTGCTGCATAACTTAAGGGACATAAGTCTGTCCTGTTGGCCCTCAGAGCTCAGAGTAAGGGCTGATAGCAGTTACCTTGTTTATCCTAAAGTTTTTGAAAGGTGCTCTTAAGGTGACCTTTTCAAGGTTGTTGAAGATGATATGATACCAGCATTACAGTTTGAGTTTTGAAAGGTCTTGGTGATTATAATGTACTCTTTCAATAGTTACTGTCTTGCAGTGTGTGCTCTTGATGAGGGTGTAGAGACATGCGAGGTCAGTTTAGATTTTAGTACAGCCTTGACAACGCGAATCACAAAGCTCTTATTTGCAAGCTAAGATTTGTCCTAATTGGTGGATCTTTATTAATCCCGTACTTATTTTAAATTTCTTTTTTAATAGGCAGAACCCAAAAGGGTTGTTGATGACCTACTAGTATAGTGAGTGGCTTTAGTAAAGTCATTTCAGTTGTTCCTCGAGGGGGTGTTCTTGAACCTTTGCTATTTATTATCTATACTATATTAATGACATATGACTAGGTCAGGAAAAAAAATGATTGCAAACGCCAATGAATTGACTTGTCTGGCCATTGTTCATTTTCCATGGGCATTCATTTAAGAGACATCTGGCATGTATTCATGAGTAGAGTAGGCTATTGGGCAAGAAGCTTAACCCCCTAAAACCTTATGTATATAGTTAGTCGATCCAAAACACTTTAGCCTTTGCCAAATGAAAGTGTAGAAGTAGAAATGAAAATTGGTTGCAAGTTGTGTAGAGGTACTGTTGACAATACAAAACCTTCATCTTGCCCTGATCACCAGCAAAAAGGTGGTTCATGTAATCAAATAGAGTGAATATAAAAAAGTATAATGCTTGATTAGAGAGGTGAATATAAACCATTAATGCTGTCTATTTTGTATAGATGTCACAGATTATGAATTTCTTACAGACTGTAGCACTTTGCACCTAACAGAAGTGACCACCAAGAGTTTTGGAGATCAATAAGGAACGAAGAGCCAGTCTTCCTCCGGCAGTTCAGTCACTTTATGGTTGGAATGAAGGTCTACATTGAGACGTGGTTGCTCAAGTGCCAAATTTGTGGGTACTTCAGGTAAAGTGCTTATATTAGATTTGTTTTATATTGCAGTTCTAAGTTTTTTTTACTAGTATGGATTTTCTGCTCCTATAGGCTGGGCCAAGTAAATTACAAGTGTTTTCTGAGCATATTGGTTACACTTTATTCATAGAAATACACTATTCATGGAAATACACTATTCATAGAAATACACTATTCATGGAAATACACCCTTTGGATATACAGAAATATTATTTTTACTCATGTACATATATACAGTGGTACCTCATTTGTTGAAAGTTTCATATGTCGAACTTTCCATTTTTCGAACAAAATTTTCGAGAAAATTTTGTATAGTTTGTCAAACAAAACCTCGTACTTCGAACTGACTGATTATCTAGTTTATACTTGTATTCGACGGCGTATTGCGTCTTACAAGTTAAACTGTATTAGTTTATTTTTTCATTTACAATATATAGTTTAATGATAATAATATTCGACAAAATACATTAAAGTATTAAGTATTTAATATACAATTTAGCTTTCAATATAACATTTAGCATAAAAGATGTATAAAATTGTACGTAACCGCTGTGTCATCACGCCCAGCTGACTTGGGACAACAAGAGCGTTGATATGTTGAAAAAAAAAGTGAAAATATTACTGTATGTATGTAAAAGCAATAATTCACATAAAAAGGGAATTTCTCCAAAAATTTAACGATGATAGAATAAGAAAACAACCAAATGCAATACCCCCCCCCCAAAAAAAAAAAAAAATCTTAATTGAGCCAGTGTCCAGTGCGTCGAGTGAGACTGTCGAGTTGAACATTAACAAAATAGTAAATGAAAGAACAAAGCTTTCACAGTAAAATTTAGCACAAATGATCAACAAAATCATTCGTCATTGCGGTGATACACAGCTAACTTGAGGTAGAGGGAGGTAGCATTTATATTTTTTAGGAATAATGAATGAATGATTTCAAGTTATCGTGCGTTGTGGTATTGTTGAGGAGAGAAGAGGCAGTAAAATCTTTACTATATGTATGTAAAAGCAGTACCAATTCACATAAAAAATAAAATTTTCTTTCACAATAAATTGAACGTAATGATAAAACATGAAAACAATCAAATGCAATACAGAAAAGTCTTAATTGAGCCAGTGCTCGGTGCGCCAAGTGAGACACTCTAGAGAATTGTAAGGTCTTGTCATGCGCAGCTTAAACTGGGGTACGGGATTAAACTGCTAGGTGCGTGACGTCACAATAACCGCAGTCAGGCTCCTTAACCTATAGCAATCCTGCCTTTACTTTCTCTTTTTTTTTTTTTCTTCTAAATACTCTATGCCATTCGATAATTAAATTACTAGTCAGATGTAGGTTCTTCATTCTACTATGTTAAGAAGAATAATCATAAGAGAGATCATTAGAACATTTTCGCCAAGTAACATTGAAATTATAGAAAACCTACCTTTGCTTTCTTCTTTTCATCCGTTATTAAACACTATTATCTGTTTTCGAAGGAAAATAATAGTCAGAATAAAAACTATATTTTAATATATTAAATAATCATGAGCGAGTTCTAAAGAACATTCTAAACAATAATATTAATATATGTCTAAATTACACATTTAACAGATTCCATAAAATCACATTTTGCACATATATAGCTATGTCGCTAACTTTTTCAATCTATGCACCGCTTTTCCGGAACTACTAATGTGTCTGTTCAAGTTTCGAATTTTAAAAACTATGGCATGGAACAAAATTTGACTTCGAATTCTAAAAACTATGGCATGGAACAAAATTTGACTTCTGAAGTTATTTGGATGTGACTGCTAATTATATCCGTTAATTTAATTATCGCTCCATTTTAAGCTGTTAAAAAATTTTCCTCCCATGGTGAGTATCAAACATCCTGTCCATACATTTCAAATGATCAAGAAACACTAGTTTTCATTAGTTTCCCTTCACTAAAGCTTATGGCACCAATCTTTGTGTCATCTTCCTTTGTTACTTTTGCTCCTAAATGTTCCAGTTGTGGAAACTTGCGAGCAATGAACGCGCCAACATATGGCATCTTCCCATGTTTGTTCTTACACTTCCTGGTCTTAGAAGTCATCACTTTGATCATCCTTATTAAATACTAGTAAGCAAAATAAAATTGCTAATATACTGGGTTCTTTCTGAAGAGAATTTCCTTCGTCTTCGAATGATGCGTCTTGATTGTCAGAGACGTGGGAAAATGAGGCGGATGTTACATTTTCACTGTTGCAGTTTTAAACGTTGCTCTTTGAGCTTAAAGTTTGCTGTCTTTTCCTAAAAGATGGGCTCTGAGACGATGTTTAAATGCAACTGGTGATGGGTGCTGATCGTACGCTCCCATTTGACTTGCAACCATAAAAGTGACCCAACCCAGCCTGATTTAGTCTGTAATTTAGAGTATACATCATGCCAAGTTTTTATTTTGCCATTTTCAGCAAGTTAGACAAAGGATAGAGCATTGTACTTTTCTTCACTTTCATTTCTCTAGCTGTTCTATTCATGTCTTGAAAGATTTGTCTTGCATTTACAGGTTTAGTCACGTAAGCATTTCTTAATAATTTTCTATCTGTTTGGCAGTCGAGAATAAAACGGATCAAACTATCTATCAACAAGCCGAATGAAATGGCTTGTAATTTTCCAGCCCTTCTCTTCAAATATCCTTGGTTGTCGAAGTGATCAAAAGATTTATAAGTACTTTTGGACAGCAGTTGTACAGCAAGTTTAACTTTCATTAGTTACAGACCTATAATAACATTGATATGTTTTTCAGAAAGTTTATAAGCTGTCTGAAGATCACTTCATTCCTCTTTATTAGCTCTCTAACTCGACCATTGTGAGCGTATGTACTACATACAGTTGCCTTAAAGTGTTCCTTTACCCCATCCCCTTATGTTTTCATGAAAATGGGCTGGTAACAGCAATGAAGCCTGTTTGTCTTGTAACGACGGATGTGAATAGTCGAGATATTGGATGCCAATGCTCATATTTTCTAATCACTACTGTAGACAATATGTTAATGATATTAATGATATAAGAATAATAGTTTACATTACCAGTGAATTACTATGAGATTCAGGGCCTCTGTAACACGGTTTTTTCGCAATAACTTTTTATCTATGCATTTCATAAATATAACGCTTATTCAGAATACATATTTTATCCACACATAAATTTTGACTGTGTTCTGCATTACGTAGGTTGAATAAATTTGGTACTTGTAATGCAAAAGTGACTTTTATTTGAAGACTGGCCAACTTACTCAGAGAAAAGGTTTCGAACGCACTCGTTACGTAACTTATGACAGCATTTCTTCCCTCTTTCTCGATGGATGATTGGCTATACGTAACGAAGGCTAAACCTCTGGCAACAATGACATACAAATTTAAATACAAGCAAAGCAGTACACCTTTATGAACTCTGGAACCTCTCCACTGATAATTGTCATAATGAACAAACCAACAAATATGTTAATAAATACAAAACATTTCGATTATTAGTCTAACTCCCAAAATAAGTTTCCTAAGAAATTACAGTCTACTTTATAGGTCACAATCAGATTGACAAGATGTAGGGAATAGTTGGTAATTATCAAAAACATAGTAGACAAGCTTGATTTGAGAACTGTTATATCCAATGTCAAGCAATTTTTTTTTATTTATTGGGTATCTACCTATTTACTGAAAAAAAAAATAGCCGGTACCGTATATTGGCTTAAACCTTCACCAATAATTATCGTCAGAATGATGACTTCATGAGGCTCCACTCACTTTTGCCTCGTTATAATTCAGGATAACACTGAAGGCTACCATGGGCATTGTTGGATTAGAAAATTTAACTTCTGGCTATAAAAACTAATTTCTCGAGTAGTTGTAAGAAGTGCAAAATGATCCTCAAGGATCCCAGCAGTTGGCCTAAACGGTTAATGACACCCCACCCACATCTATGTATCGTTCCGCCATTCATAAAGTCTTTGGGTTTCAGAGCCGATGGATTTTCTGTCTGGTGGATGGGCGGGGCAACATTTCGTCAAAAGGTGTTTGTTTACCTTGCTTACGTAATGAATGTTTTTCGACTCTTGGCTCGTAATCATTGGCCATGGCGTCGGCTAGATCATTTTTGCTCTATAAAAATTAAAACTATCGGGTTTAGGTTATTGATAATGCTGACAAAATTTGTGTGGTTGTAAAATATACATATGTCAACTTTCAGCTACATCCGATGCATTGACAAGGAGCAAAGTCCAAAAAAACCGTGTTACAGAGACCCTGGATCTCATAGTAAGTTGTTAAATATATAGAAAAATCGTATAATAACAGAATAATAAAAATAGCAATGGTGAAAATCATATTCAGTGCTTACTAACCATAATAGTCAACCTTTGTTCCATTCAGGTGTGGCTGCTGCAGGCATTTGCTGTTATCATACTTTTGTCCATCGTAGATCATTATTTAGTGTCAATTTCACACCCTTGCCAATATTGCTGTCTTCGTGGACGGCGACACAGCTATATTAGTGAGGGTGTGAAAAAAGTTATTGAAGTCAAACTAACTATTTCGAATATCTCGTTCAATATTTAAAATTTCCCTCCACATGTGACCTAACAAAACATCAAGAAGAAATCATCAATTGTATTTTCATTTTTATGAAAGTAAACTCCACGATGATCATTCGCAGAATAGTGAGGTTCATATAAGTTCATGACAACTATGGTGGTAGTTTGAGAATTCATCGGTTGTTAAAGACCCACTTGATAATGGAATTACCCTGTGTAATGTAATTAAGTGCTTTGTAAGTTATTTCACTTTTAATACTGAATATTTATATGTATACAATTAGCAATTTGACCTTGCAACCAGATGCACCTTTAATGGGTAGATACATAAAAATATGAGTTGGATTGAATTGCTTTTGCTTTCAGTATTTGTCAGGTTTTGATTTTATTTCTTTACATTTAACTTAAAAGCTAAATTTCTCCCCTAATTTAAGCTGGTCCTTGGTCATAAACATTGCTAAAAAGTAAAACGCCCAATGTTTTTGTAATGATATAATTATGAGTTTTCTTTATTAAAATCAGCTGATTTAAAAAATGAATTTATAGCAACTATCTAAAAACTATGTAGTAATACACAATTGTCATGTTCAGTGTTTTTCAGAACCATAATTTTGTACTAGCCTTTGTTATAGGACTCAAGCAATACTTATTGATTGAAGCTATATGTCCATTTTTTTTTTGGGGGGGGGGGGGGGGGGTAAAATTTCCATTCTCGTAAAATTCCTTACATTGAAAAAAGAAACGCCCAAGATTACAGAATATAAATTGCTTACTTGTGAGTATTAATATAGTATTTTACTAAACCTTTAGTACTTTCAGGCCTTAACTGTGGCCCATTCTCAAGGAATATGGGTAACACCTTACTAGAGAAAAATTAGTCTACACGAATGTAGATCACCACTTACTGGGGGCAGCATTGAAATCTCTAACAGGAGACTTCAATGCTTCTCCCCAGTAAGTAGTTATCTGTGACCTGGAAACTTCAATGCTGCCTCCAGTAAGTAGTTACCTGTGACCTGGAGACTCCAATGCTGCCTCCAGTAAGTAGTTATCTGTGTCATGGAGACTCCAATTGCTGCCCTCCAGAAGTATGGTTATCTGTGTCTTGGAGAGTCTGCCAATGCTGTCTCCAGTAACGTAGTTTATTCTGTGGTCATGGAGATGTTCCGATGCTGTCTCCAGGTTAAGTAGTTATCTGTGGACCTGGAGACTCCAATGGCTTGTCTCCAGTAAGCTAGTTATTTCAATCATGTGGTCCAATGGAGGATTTCCCGATGAGGCTGTCTCGCCAGTAATAAGAGTTTATCTGGTGACCTGTGGAGACTCAATGCTGTCTCCAAGTAAAGTTAGGTAAAATTACTCGTGGTGTGTGACCTGGGTAAACTCCAATTGCTGTTTCCTAGTAAGTATCGTTATTTCCATATTCCTTGGAGACGGTTCAATGTCTGCCAAGGTTCCACGATAAGTAGTTATCTGTACCATGGGGTAACCAAGCGCCTCCTGAAGTCCATGATCTATATTTCCTGAGACTCAATGCTGCCGCAGTAGGTAGTTAGTCCTGATCTAAGTAGTCCTTGAGACTTCAATGCTGCCTCCTGTAGTTAGTAGTTATCTAAGTAGTCCTTGGAGACTTCAATGCTGCTCCGGAAAGTATTATCTGTGTCCTGGAGACTCCAATGCTGCCTCCTGTAAGTAGTGATCTATATTCCTTGAGACTTCAATGCTGCCTCCAGAAAGTAGTTATCTGTGTCCTTAGGACTCCAATGCTGCCTCCTGTAAGTGGTGATCTATATTCCTTGAGACTTCAATGCTGCCTCCAGTAAGTAGCTATCCATATTCCTGGAGACTTTAATGCTGCCTCCAGTAAGTAGTTATGTGTTCCTGGAGACTTCAATGCTGCCTCCAGTAAGTAGTTAGCCATATTCCTGGAGACTTCAATGCTGCCTCCAGTAAGTAGTTAGCCATATTCCTGGAGACTTCAATGCTGCCTCCAGTAAGTAGTTAGCCATATTCCTGAAGACTTCAATGCTGCCTCCAGTAAGTATTTATCTGTGTTCCTGGAGAATTCAATGCTGCCTCCAGTAAGTACTGATTTATATCCTTGGAGACTCCAATGCTTCTCCCAGTAGACATCAATGCTGCCTCCAGTAGACATCAATGCTGCCTTCAGTAGACATCAATGCTGCCTCCAGTAGACATCAATGCTGCCTCCAGTAAATAGTTATGTGTTCAAGGAGAATTCATTGCTGCCTCCAGTAAGTAGTTATGTGTTCCTGGAGACTTCAATGCTGCCTCCAGTAAGTAGTTATCCATATTTCTGGAGACTTCAATGCTGCCTCCAGTAAGTAGTCATCCATATTCCTGGAGACTTCAATGCTGCCTCCAGTAAGTAGTCATCCATATTCCTGGAGACTTCAATGCTGCCTCCAGTAAGTAGTTAGCCATATTCCTGGAGACTTCAATGCTGCCTCCAGTAAGTAGTTATCCATATTTCTGAAGACTTTAATGCTGGCTCCAGTAAGTAGTTAGCCATATTCCTGGAGACTTTAATGCTGCCTCCAGTAAGTAGTTATGTGTTCCTGGAGACTTCAATGCTGCCTCCAGTAAGTAGTTAGCCATATTCCTAGAGACTTCAATGCTGCCTCCAGTAAGTAATTAGCCATATTCCTGGAGATTTCAATGCTGCCTCCAGTAAGTAGTTAGCCATATTCCTGAAGACTTCAATGCTGCCTCCAGTAAGTAGTTAGCCATATTCCTGAAGACTTCAATGCTGCCTCCAGTAAGTATTTATCTGTGTTCCTGGAGAATTCAATGCTGCCTCCAGTAAGTACTGATTTATATCCCTGGAGACTCCAATGCTTCTCCCAGTGAGTAGTTATCTGCATCCTAGAGACTTCAATACTGCCTCCAGTAAGTATTTATCTACATCCCTGGAGTCTCGAATGCTGCTTCCAGTAAGTAGCTATCTACATCCCTGGAATCTCCACTGCTGCTTCCAGTTAGTAGTAATCTACATCCTTGGAGACTTCAATGCTGCCGCCAGTAAGTATTCATCTATATTCCCGGAGACTTCAATGCTGACTCCAGTAAGTAGTTATCATTATTCCTGGAGACTTCAATGCTGCCTCCAGTAAGTAGTTATCCTTATTCCTGGAGACTTCAATGCTGACTCCAGTAAGTAGTTATCCTTTTCCTGACTCAATGAACGCCTCCAGTAGTGTTATCCGTTATTCCTGGAGACTTCAATGCTGTCCGGTAAGTAGTTATCCCTATTCCTGGAGACTTCAATGCTGACTCCAGTAAGTAGTTATCCTTATTCCTGGAGACGTCAATGCTGCCTCCGGTAAGTAGTTATCCTTATTCCTGGAGACTTCAATGCTGCCTCCAGTAAGTAGTTATCGTTATTCCTGGAGACTTCAATGCTGCCTCCGGTAAGTAGTTATCCCTATTCCTGGAGACTTCAATGCTGACTCCAGTAAGTAGTTATCCTTATTCCTGGAGACTTCAGTGCTGCCTCCGGTAAGTAGTTAGACATATCCCTGGAGCCTTCAATGCTGCCTCCAGTAAGTAGCTATCTGTGTTCCTGGAGACTTCAATGCTGTCTCCAGTAACTAGTTATCCATATCACTGGAGACTTCAATGCTGTCTCCAGTAAGTAGTTATCCATATTCCTGGAGACTTCAATGCTTCTCTCAGTAAGTAGTTATGTCCATTCATGGATACGTCAATGCTTCTCTCCAGTAAGTAGTTATCCATATTCCTGGAGACTTCAATGTTTCTCTCCTGTAAGTAGTTATTTACATTAATGGAGACTTCAATGTTTCTCTCCTGTAAGTAGTTATTTACATTCATGGAGACTTCAGTGCTGCTCTCCAGTATGTAGTTATCCATATTCCTGGAGACTTCAATGCTTCTCTCGGTAAGTAGTTATCTACATTCATGGAGACTTCAATGCTTATCTCCAGTAAGTAGTTATCCATATTCATGGAGACCTCAATGCCGCTCTCAAATAAGTAGTTATCCATATTCCTAGAGACTTCAATGCTTCTCTCCAGTAAGTAGTTATCCATATTCCTGGAGACTTCAATGCCTCTTTCCTGTGAGTAGTTACCTACATTAATTGAAGAGTTCAGTGCTTCTCTCCAGTAAGTAGTCATCCATATTCATGGAGACTTCAATGGTTCTCTCCAGTAAGTAGTGATCTATGTTCCTCGAGACTTCAATGCTTCTCTCCAGTAAGTAGTTATCTATATTCCTGGAGACTTCAATGCCTCTTTCCTGTAAGTAGTTATCTACATTAATTGAGACTTCAGTGCTTCTCTCCAGTAAGTAGTTATCCATATTCATGGAGACTTCAATGGTCCTCTCCAGTAAGTAGTGATCTATATTCCTCGAGACTTCAATGCATCTCTCCAGTAAGTAGTTATCTATATTCATAGAGACTTCAATGCTACTCCCTAGTAAGTAGTTATCCATATTCATGCATATCTTCCTCTTTCCCTTAATGCATTGTTTAGTAAACTGGCTCACCTCAAAGTTTACTGCATATTGATATATTTACCTGTCTAATAGGGGTTAAGTAGTTGTTCATATTTCTGGAGACTTCAATGCTGCTTGCTCTTCAGTAAGTAGTTATCTATATACCTGGTGATTTCAATGCAGAACAGTGTATAGTCTATTAAAACACATCAAATATATTGTGGCTTCAGATTTAATCAAGGACTAAGTTAACGAGTCATCCAATGAATGTCCTGCTCAAGATGTAGGCCTACCCTAGTCCAAGGTCAGAAGAATCTGGCCTTTTAGTATCGAAACCAATGACATACATTATATAAATTGTGGCCTCGGCCTAAATTTTCGAGGGCTGAAGACAAAGAGAGTATGTCAGTGTCAGTCATGGTATTCCAATGTCAGACATAGGCCTAGGCTAAGGTCAGAAGAATCCAGCCTCTAGGTCTCTACACTACCTTCAGTGTGTATGTAAAACGCCTTTCACTTCCCATATGCAGGTTTGGTTGGCGTTGACCTGCTTAAGATGTTCATGATTGACAGGAAAAGCACCAAAAGAAGGTAAAAAAAGTTTGTGCATCCAGTTGCTTTACTTTCAAAAACACTTTTCATCTCATAATTATATCCTGAGCAGTCAGAAAGCTTTATCTGCATCTTATAAAAATATATAATAGGTTGTAATGGATTTCATTGCTTCAAAAGGAAAATTAAGCTTAGTGAAATGCCAGTCAAATCAAATTTACTCAGAAAATTAAATAACAGGTTAATCATTTGTAGAAGCCTTTTGGCTACCACGTCAAGGGCAACACTAAATTCTGTTAGACCTAAGTACTGCTGCTTTCTAATCATGGGGAGAATGAATGAATTAGGTGCTATGAGCAAACCTAAACCCCCTCCCAAAAAACTCAAGAACAAGAAACAAGATATTAGAATATCAAGGGTTGACCTTCAAGCAAAGGCAAACAGAACTTATTAGACTGCAGTTCCAGGCTTTGTAAAAGAGGGGAAAGAATGGTCATGTGACCGTTGAAATATTAGGATTACTGATTTTTCCACACCATATCTCGTGAGGTGACCTGGGAGGTTGCAGGGCTACCTGAGGATGGAGGGGGGTGGGACTGGAAGATAGGTAAGGGACGGGGCGGGGGGCGCCGGGGGTGGCAGGTTGAGAATCGGTAATGGGGATTGGAAAGCAAAAATCAACACTGATGCTCTAATCAGGGAAGGGTCAGGAAAATACAAAGCTGCAAATACTGGAATCGGGAACAATGCTTGTTAAACATGAAAAAGAATGAATAACAATTATAGTGGGTGTAGCCAAATGAACTATGTGTTCCCTTCAAGATTAGTTTGGTGCTCATTTTCACAAACAATAAACTAATCAAACTCAGTTTCAATTAAAATTTTATTAATAAAACAAAATTGATGGACAAGGACGCAAAAATAGCAAAGTGTATCTTGAATTCTTTGAACTGAAAAAATCCACGGGATCATAAATAGTCGACAAATTCGAGACTGAAGCGACAAGAAATCCAGTCACGAATCCCACGAGACAAAAGGCTGAAATGAAAACTCATATTGACTACAAACTTCCTTTTTATCCACTCTTGGGTTGGTATATAAGGACCATGAGGGTGGTTAAGGTGTGTTGTTACTCGGATGACTCGAGTTAAATACCGGCCAGAGAAATTTCCATCTAGGCTACTCTGGTGAGAAGTGACTCGAATAAAAAACAAGTATGAGTGACACACTGGATACATTAGTTCCTTTATACATCTAGTGGTCTATCATTTCTCCCCAAAGCCTTCCATATCATAACCTGTCAATGGCTATCATAATTGCCCTTTATAAAATTATATTTATAGGTCTTGGTATTTGCGGTTTATAATTTCATTACTGTATAAATAGATGGATTGTGTAAATCCAAAGCGTATTTCCATTCAAATAACGTTCTGAAATTGACACCTAATAATGATCTACCATGAACAAAAGTAGGATCCCAGCAAGCGCCTGCAGAGCCACACCTGAATGGAACAAAAGTTGACGATTATGGTTATGGTTAATAAGGACTGAAAATGATTTTTACCATTGCTATTTTTATTGCTCTGTTACTATACTGTTTTTCTATTTGTTTAACATCGACTCAGTTCACTGGTAATGTGGACTATTATTCGTATATCATTAACATATTGTTTACAGTAGTGATTAGAAAATATGAACATTGGCATCCAATAGCTTGACCATTCACATCCATCGTTACAAGACAAACAGGCTTCATTGCTGTGTTACCAGACCATTATCATGAAACAGAAGGGGACGGGGTAAAGGAACACTTTGAGGCAACTGTACCATCCGCTAATATGAATCCATGGTCAAGAGAATTATTTCTAAAAAGCTTAACCAGATGTAGAGCATCTGCAAACACATATAGTATTTGCTGTTGTCCTAATAAAGGACCTTCTTGGTGGTAGCCTAAAGGTGGCCTCACACTAGGCCTTTTTTTCTCCAGCAGCGAGCCGTTGCTGCCGAAAATGGAAAACCAGGAGCTTTTAGCTCAAGATTTTGGCTTCCCGTCTGGACGGGAAGCAGCAAGCATGAACTGCGAGCGACCGAGTATTGTAAACAAACAAGGTGGCTGCTGCTGATGGGACGTACTCCTAGACCTTTGGCTTCTCTTCTCCTGAACCACTCTCGAACCCACAAACGTTTTTTGTTACTCTTGCATTCGTGTAAAATTGCGAGAAAACACATCTCTGCAACACGATCTTGCGACAGTCTGACAATTTCTGGGCGTCATGATGATATCAGCTGATCAGTTTTGTTTACTTTTTCCTACTGCTACTCGAAACCACGAGGTCCTGGTGTGACGATACACCACTTTTGCTCTCGAGCATCGGCTGGATGCTGGCCAAAACCGTGAGTAATAAAGGACTAGTGACCTGGCAGAAGCTTATTTTGGGTCAGTGCTGACAAGACCTCCTATACTCTTTGGACCTTGAGTTGAACAATATTAACAAAATAGTAAATGAAAGAACAAAGCTTTTCACAACAAAACTTAGCACAAATTATTAACAAAATCATTCGTCATTGCGGTGATACACAGCTAACTTGACGTAGAGGGAGGTAGCCTTTATATCTTTGAGGCATAATGAATGAATGATTTTAAGTTATCGTGTGTCGTGGTATTGTTGAGGAGAGAAGAAGAGACCGTAAAACCTTTACTATAATATGTACGTAAAAGCAGTACCAATTCACAAAAAATGATATATCACAATAAATTTAACATGATAAAACACGAAAACAAATGCAACACGTAAAAAAAAACGCTTGCTCGAGTCAGTGTTCGGTTCGGTGAGAGAGAGAGAGAGAGAGAGAGAGAATCGGCTCTGCTTCCCATCGACTTATTAGCTGATCTGGGATGGTTATTCCAACATTTCTTTCACAGACACTCGATCTGCCCAAATCACTTTAATTTTTGTTATGGTAAATTACCAATTGAGTGATAATTGCTTTTTACGATATTTTTACTACTGTAAAAGTAACTCAGCTCTGTAATAAACAAACTGGCGCTGCTTTCAGCTTCTGCATGCCTTCGATTGTTTGCTTAAATGGCTTCCTTGTGAAAAGTTATTTTATTTCTTTCCTTTTCTTCCATTCTTGACTTATTACTTATTTGTTTGTAAAATCCTCGTGTTTGTTTTAAAAGTCTGCCTTTTGCCAAAAGTAAGTTGATGTATTGTGGCATAATTAATCCATTTCGTGCACTTAAGATCCAAGTGTAAACACGCTGACTATCTCTCTCTCTCTCTCTCTCTCTGTGACACAATCGGACACACACACTATCGATTCCTTTAATTATCTTTGTACCTAATGTGAATAAAATGTATTTTGTTATCAACCTTTGCATTCTGCAATCAATTCGGTTTGCTCAAAAGAGTTCCCGTCTCTCCTCCCTCCATTCTCCAGCCGGCCGGCACCATTTTTACCAAACAGTTCGTAAATCGTACACAGAAAGAATAAAATTTAGAAAATTTTACTTCATGTAACATAGTTTCATTACTTTACACTCTTGATTTAACTTTTGAACACATTAATAATAGAAAAAATGTGAAAATGGGGACTTTGTGGGTTGGCTGTAACGAATTTTCCTATTCCCTTTATTTCTTATGGGGATATTTGTTTCATATTTCGAACAAATCGTACTTCGAACAGCCTTCTGGAACGGATTAAGTTCGAAATACGAGGTACTACTGTACTTGTATTAAATTTTTATTATACTTGAATGGCTGCATTGTATTACCTTAAATGCAGTATTCATGCCTAATTGAACAGTATTCATACCTAATTGATTGTACACACACAAACACCCCTGCTGTTTTGTTTGTACAAGATCAGTGACAGCCAGCCATAAAATAACTATAAAAATTTATTTACAATCGTCATGGTGCGTTAAGACATATTTGATTCCAAATATTAAAAAAATCGTGATTTGATGGGGCTGAAATATGACAGGGAAAAATAAGACAAATTTTACTGCATCAGTATATTTTAGTTACTGTTAATGGTTACGTTTCGTGTAGAAATTCCAAAATGCTGCTAATGGCTGAAAACAAAATTTGTACCTATTACATTTACAATTGTCCTCTTGTGAATTAGCAATACAATCAATACTACATTGCACTGAATTGTATTATAATATGAATCTCGATTCCAAACAAAATATAGTACTTGTGATGCGTACAGCACAAAACCTACATAGAGTATTAGTTGGAAACATCATCACAGGATAAAAATGCAGCAACAGTAGCTGCAGAACTGGCATCTAGAGGAGTCTGCTGGTGAATGTCGGCAGCAGATGCAGCTGCAACATTTGCTACAGACTCAAAAGAATTCATCAGTACTGAGGCCTCTGAAAAACAAATATCACAGAAGTACCAAAATTCTGAAGAACATATTGAACTTAATCTCTTGCAGTTTAAGTGAAGCAAATTTATTACCATTGACAACCTGTTATGAATGACATAGTATTAAAAAAGTTGACATTATCTGCAATTATGTATTACAGGAATCCTTACAAGACTAAGGAACTAAAACTGGTTATGAAACTACTTTTTAAATCCTCCAGAACTCTCTTCATTACTTAAACATACTATGATGCATTTTATAAACTATCATTACAGAAATTCCTTGCATTGATGGTAGAGAGTATATATGGTATGTAAATTATTATAATTGTTGGTTATAAACTATACTCTGTTTTTTTTTCCATCTGTCCACCCGCTGGTGGTGTTTGCATATGGTAACACTGTGTGCTGAGCTTTAGATAGTTACGCTATGTGTAAGTTTTAGGTAAATAAAAGGATATCTGGGTGTACATTTGCAACTGAAAAGTGTTTTAATAATTTACTGTAAGCGAATTACACCGTTAATATTCGAAATAGAATATTATTACTATTGTTGAATGTAAGCTGAATGTAACTATAATGCCCGGGATGCAGTGTTACCATACACAAACACCACAGGCGGGTGGACAGATGGAAAAAAACCGAGTATAGTACAGAACCTATTTTGGATATTGCACGTTAAACTGCAAGACCCATGTGGAGAGAATGTGGAACTCTTGTCATCATAGGCAATTGGGAGAATAGCCTTGGTACTAATGCTCTGTAATACATAGCCTACAAATCTCCCTAGGGTCTAGGTGAAGAGACCAAGTTCTTTCCCTGCTACATCTAGCACCACTATGTTCCTTTTGAGACGGAAAATGGACTCTGTGGAACTGCATCTGGGAAACAGTTGTTGCAAATAAAATGCTTGCACAAGAAAATTGTTAAACTGTCTTTGGTGTACACTAATTTAACACTTAGGTAGCTAGAGATTTTGTATAACTATTAGTAACATACTGGGGAACTGTTGGAAGCTTATCACACTGCAAATTAATGGCCCTTTAATATGAATGTGTGAAGTGGCAGCTCTAAAAAAAAAATACTGAAAAGTCAACGTTGACTGAATTTAGTCTTGTCCATTACAAATCCACAGTAATCCAGCATCTTGTATTTTGGTCAAGTTACAGAGTTTTCATACTCCTGTATGGTGTTCTTGCATAGGAAGAAAGTTTGCTGTTTCTTAACTGTGAATTCTGACACCATGCTAGAGGATAATGGCATAGTGCAGTATCACAATGTTCGTTTGAAATTCATTAATTTATTCCATTTTCTTCAGCTGGTAGTCAGTCAAACCTCCTTGATCTATGGCTTGCATGTGGTAAGACCATTTTTTTCACGGTGACATTATAGCTTTGGATACTTACTGAACATTACTGATGACACAGTTGACTTGACAAACTTTCCTGTATTACATAATTGGATTTTCAGGTGTACTGTTTTACAAAAATGAAGACACTATTATTTTCAGTTTTTAAAAAGACAATAAACTGAAAACTCCATGCATTGTGTTCACAATACTCAAATTTGTTTTCTATGTATCTGTAATCCCAGTTTGAGGATAAACCTGCCCATATCTTGATCACATCTTGTGTGTATTTAAAATACCCAATTATTTAGTTGCAGGTGCCATCAGTAAAGCAAAGTCCCAAATGAGTCATGGAAAAAAATGAAAATATAAAATGGAAATTTGAAAAATTGGACTTAAATATTTAAGTGGCAAAAAGGTATTTATAGTGATTTATAACTACACTTGCATTTCAGCAAAATCCCTAATTAAGAACAATAATAGCTATAGGAGAAATAGTTGTTTATAAAACAACCTGCAAGGACTCTAATAATTGTCAATATATTGGGAAAGCAGTAATAGATTTGATAAAAAAATCTTTTGAATAAAAAGGGGCTTATGGACTCCTGGTTCAGTGCGGGTTCTGGTGGCATAATTTTAATTTATATCATAAAATCAATTGGGAGAGTTTGTCTTTTGAGGCACTGCCATAAATATAGGTAAACCTTTTGATGATGAGAAAAGCTATACAAATGAAGACACTTTTATTTATAAATTATTCTACTGTATTGTAAAATATTAAACTGAATATTTTTATTTTAAAACTGATGTTGACTGAAATCTGATGCTCTACTTCCTCTTTGCACTCTCCTTCCAGATAGCCAGTGTCCCTGTGGATATTCATGATTCAGGCACCTGCACCTACACAGATCGAGAAAATGCAAATAGGAGAAAAGCAGATGCAGTAAGCTGAAAATGGAATAACATAACGACCACCAGTTCTTTCACACTACCCTTTTATCCTCTGGCAGCAGACAGGAAAAAGGCAGTTGCAGCGAGCCGGAGAAAATGGAATATCACAATGACCACCAGTACTTTGACACTACCTTTTCATCCTCTGGCAGGAAATACAAAAAAACCAGTTGCAGCAAGCTGAAGGAAATGGAACAACAACAACAACCACCAGTACTATGACACTACCCTTTTATCCTCTGGCAGAAAACAGGAGAAAAACAGTCACAGAAAGCTGAAGAAAATGGAATAACACAATGACCACCAGTACTTTGACACTACCCTTTTATCCTCTGGGAGTTGACAGGAGAAAAGCAGTTGCAGCAAGCTGGAGAAAATGGAATAACACAACGACCATCAGTAGTACGTCGACCCTACCTTTTCATCCTCTGGCAGGAAATAAGAGAAAAGCAGTTGCAGCAAGCTGGAGAAAATGGAATAACACAACGACCATCAGTAGTACGTCGACCCTACCTTTTCATCCTCTGGCAGGAAATAAGAGAAAAGCAGTTGCAGCAAGCTGAAGAAAATGAAATAACAATGACCACCAGTACTTTGACACTACCCTTTCATCCTCTGGCACAGAGTTTCTTGTAGGTGAAATCCAACAGTTTGAGAACTAAACCTCAAACAAAAGATATTGCAATTACTGTGGAAAAATAATAGAAAGGAGAATATTAAGAAGATTGGCAAATCTTAACATCTATGCTCTGAGAAAGCACTGTCTAGCCTTAGTACTCTGTACTGATATTTAAGATGAAAAGTAATTTCTGCCACTGACTGAATACAGTGGGGCATCGCTTAGTCGCGAATCAGCAATCACGGAATCAGTTATTCATGGGTTTTTTTTTGGACTGCTGCTCATGCTATATTGCTGGTATGAATCGCAGCATCGCGGGTTTGTCCGTGTTGAGTATGTGATGTTTATCAGTACGCTAAGCCTCGGCCTCGGCTGCGGTCCGATAATCACCAACATAAATGAAAAGACTCACACTATGATATTAACTGACAATAAAGGTAATAAAACCATTCTCACCTTATATATTATTGGCATATCTTCATAATAAATAGCCTATTCAAGGTTTATGTATGACGTTCATTGGTAGGCTGAGCCTAGTTGCAGTGCAATAACCACCAACATACATGAACAGATTCACATTATGATATTAACTGACAATAAAGGTAACAAAACCATTTGCATGTTATATATTATTGGCATATCTTCATGATAAATAGTCTATTCAAGGAATAATTCAACATCACTGCACTCAACTTATTCTCGGAGTGGCAAGCCACAAAATGTAAGCATAATTTGAAAATGTAGTACGTATATGGGTGCATTCACAGCGACCTTTATTGTTCGATAACCTTTTAGAAATTTTAATAGTAGTAGTGCAATTACGGTAGTAATAACATTAAGGCTAAAATTAATTCGAACTTCATTATTATTTTGGTAGTATACGTATATAACTTCTCTGAACAATGCAGTCATACAAACGATAATTGTCATAGATTTTCGTATTGCTGTTTGCTATTGGCGACGAAGTGTAAAGGAAATACATAAAACCATTTTTTTTTACCATATATATTATCGTCATATCTTCATAGTAAAAAGGCTATTCGTGGAGTAATTCCATGTCGGTGATATCAACTTTTATCTATGCGAGCCAGCCAGCTGGCAAACTGCACGTACGTATATGAAAATCTAATTATGGTAGTGTTCACAGCAAGATTATCTTTCGAAATTTTAATAAGGTATTCTCCTACTTAAGATGGGATTAGGTCCCGAAAGAATCGTATCTCGAATAAAGTCTACCCTACACTAGGGTAATCGGTATAATCTTTACATATAGGGCAGCGTACCCTACACTACACAGTATACTTATGCATATACAGCATAGTAATTATTAATTTCAGCCAATTCTCTAGGTTCAACGCATATTGGCTCATGATAATTCAGTACTAAGAGAAATTGAATAACATTAATAAGTTAGTGTAGTGTATATGATGATAGATACCATGGTAAATCGGACTCAGATTCGGACCAACATCGGCATAATAATGGAATAAAAATATAATGAATATGCATCTTTTCTGTGAATCTTTTAAAAATTATACATTTCTCGTTCTTATTATAATATTGTATGTATTCTCATATTACGTATTGTATCTTAAAATACTAACAAAGTGTTCAATGTTTTGATTTGGAAATCAGCTGATGGTGAATACGAGTTTATTTCATCATAATTTATTTAACTCAATTCGGAGCAAATTGTTTTGCTTATAGTTAGCATAAAAGAATATCTAGATACTTTACTTATGCGAGACAAGGTCATCTTTTCGTTTTAAGATGTGTTAATTTTAAGTAGAAATATGAATTTAATACATCTCGTTGGGAACTAAATTATTTTTTTCATTAACAGTTTGCTTTGTGGGCATGTTTATTGTATAAGGAAAATTACGTGATTGTGTTCGCTATTTTCACTATTTCTCCGTAGTATGAGCTTTACCGTTACGTTATTTATCTTTTATCGGCGTGAAAACAGCAGTAAACTGTATTCTTTCAAGACCTGAAGTTTTGATAAAAAATATTCTCTCTCAACTTTATCTACGGTTGTGTTTGATCGGATAAGTTTACGGGAGTTTTATCTTTGTTACTGATGCACAATAACAGTCATTAGCAGCTCGAAAAGTGTTCCCAGCTTCAGCTACAACTTTGTTTACATTTAACAGTATGTTTTCTTTAACATAACTACGGTAATTGTTACTGTATGATGGTTGAAATACAATCAAATGGATGTTGTTTCCAGTGCGTTTGTACCTAGCAAAACGTTAGTTTTTCATTCGGTTGTTCACAGCTGTACACTTTTACCAAACGAGTAAAACGCTCAAACAAAACTTTCTTGATTCTCTCTAACTTTTTTTTTTTTAAACTAGAAGATGGGATAAAGTTAGGCTATTGTAATTTGCTCTCTCTCTCGCGCTGCCTGGTTGTACACTGCAGTGCTGCACCCGTTACGAGCCAAATTTAAAAGTATTTTCAAAATATTGTATCAGTATAAATTGCTAACCCCATCGTAAAATCAGATTATTGTAAAACGAATTATCGTAACTCGAACACTACCTGTTAAAAACATGTTTGAATCGAAAAAGAGAGCAATCGGTTGAAATTGGCTGGGTGGCATTGTTGTGTATGATGTGAATTTTTTAGCATTTTATGGAGCAAAATCTAGCATTTGGCAACACTGGCCTACCCACATTTTGTTTATGTTGTTGGTGTTTGCCGCGTTCTTTAAATTGTACCCATGTAAACGTGTTAATTATGTGGCATCCAAAAGCCCCGATTCTTTTACTCTTATGGGAGAGAAGCCTAAACGTCAGATGAAGGTTATTACATGTAATATATTAACATGTGTTGTGAAGAAGGGAAGAGATGTTTCGCTGCATGTTGCTGGTAGCATTATCTTTATTATTCATCTGATTGCACTGCAAAATCGTCGCCATCTTTATCAACATAGATCGTTGGTGGTTACCCATATGATTTACATAATTTTGATATTTCTCTTGCCTCTCTCCCTCTCTTTCCTTGTAAAAGAAAAGAGGCCCACATGAGTAAGTAATAGCACATGCATGTAGGCTTCTAGCTGTAATCCATAGGCTAGTAGGCTACATATGTACAGTAGTACGTATACTACTAAATATATTTTTAAGGCTAATGTTGTAAAATAACTTTGAAACTGTCTTGTATTTAGTTTAAAGTGATAGTTGAAGACATATTTGATGTCTGAACTAAAGAAGGCAGATATAAACATTGGAATAGTGGTCTTGGGTGGGTTAACTATTAAAGTAGGCAGTTTTAAGCAATTTTTGAGGGAGGCTAAGAGGATAACACAGGTATTTACTTATCATGGGAGGTTCTGGGCCCTATCCCCCGCGATTATCGAGGCCCTACTGTACTCAAATAAGTGAGAGCCAAATCCTGCTTTTAGCAATATAGCCATCTCTAGATTAATCCTTTACCTAGTAAGTGAACTCCATTAGAGGTGAATTCCAGCATGAATGCCAAAAAAATAACAGTTTGTCGAAAATTGTATTTTTCCTAACTATACAAACCCTCGGTCCTTTAACAATAGGAAGGTACTTAGCGGCAGCTGAACCGGTCGTAGCTTCGAACAAGGGGGTTCGGTAGTTAACTACTTGTCCGGCAGTTAGCGGTAAGCTCGACTGCGAGGCGAGGAGTCACTTTGCTTTAGGCCCAGGAAACGCAGAGTGATTGGTGGCATGAGGTGGGACTATATGTAAAGGACCTCAGGTTTGTATAGTTAGAAAAAATACAATTTTCGACATTGTTATTTGTTCCGATATGTAATACAAACCCTCGGTCCTTTAACAATAGGAAGACTCACTTTTTGGTGGGTGGAATCTGAGTCTTATGAACAGACTGGTGTTCATCCTACCTTGGATTCCCTCCCTGGTCGTAAGAGCAGAGGGAGGGATCCTAGCCTCTGCCCAGCTGATCGAGGTGTGCACCGCATAATCAGTGGTCAGACTTCTGGACCAATTTATAAGAGGGAGGCAAGTGTACCTCTTATGAAAAGCAAAAAGCAAGAACTAGTTCCTACTTCAAGAGCCAAGGTAAGTTATGGGTTTGTCTCTTGTTGGCTTTCACTCCCCCCTTGTTGGGGAGTGGTGGATAAACACTTCTATCCCTACTGAAAGAGATAGAATGGGGCTCAGTTGTGTAGCTTACCTGCATCGGCCTCCAGTTCAGCATAGTGACGACCGCGGCCCTCTGCCCACAGGTAGAGGAGAAGAACGAAGGAGGAAGAGAAGCCAAACACACTTTCACTCGTCCATTCATGCAGTCACACAAGGATGCGATGCTGTTCTGTCCGCTCGGGTGCTGGGTAGACTACACAACTTGTTGAGCAGCCACCAAGGGTCCCAAGGAAAAAGTGTCCAAGGACGTGTGGGTGATATCCCGAAGGTAGAATGAAGTGAAGGTGGTCTGGTTGGCCCAAACCCCTGCCTTCAGAACCTGCGCCAGGGAGAAGTTCTTGCGGAACACAAGGGTTG
Organism: Macrobrachium nipponense; assembly: GCF_015104395.2. Lineage (NCBI taxonomy): Eukaryota > Metazoa > Arthropoda > Malacostraca > Decapoda > Palaemonidae > Macrobrachium > Macrobrachium nipponense. The sequence continues at coordinate 19,543,912 of NC_061100.1, read as the reverse complement.
GACCAATACCTCTGACTTCGTGGGCTCTCGGACGAAGGGTATGGGTGTCGTCACTGCCAGCTGTCTCGTACGCCCTCCTGATCACCTCACGCAGCCAGAAAGAAAGTGTGTTCTTGGAAACTTTTTTCTTGGTAACCCCAGTAATAACGAAGAGGCGTCGACACTCAGGCCTGAGGTGCCGAGTTCTCTTCAGATAGCGCCATAGCGCCCTCACAGGACAAAGCAGCATCTCATCCGCATCATTATCGGTGAAATCCTTCAGGGAGGGGATCGTGAAGGACTCGAACCGGTCGTCAGGGACCAAAGGATTCTAAAGTCTTCGCTACGAAGTTCGGGACGAAATCGAGCGTCACGGATCCCCATCCCCTGGAATGCTTGAAATTGAAGGAAAGACCACGAAGTTCCCCTACTCTCTTCGCCGATGCCAGGGCCAACAAGAAGAGGGTCTTGAGGGTCAGATCCCTGTCTGACGACTCTCGGAGTGGCTCGAAGGGTTTGCGAGTCAAACTCCTGAGGACGAGAGTCACATCCCACCCCGGGGGCCTGAGTTCCCTGAGTGGGCAAGACCTCTCGAAGCTCTTCATCAGGAGGGAGATCTCGAAAGAAAAGGAGATATCCACACCTCACAGTTTAAGGACTAATGCCAGGGCGGCTCTGTAATATATACATTTGTATATACAGATAAATTCTATATCTGTAAATAAACCCATGACCCAGGGGGTCATTGGCCAATTAGGAGTGTAACCGCATAACCATAAACAGGACGCGAAACTAGACCATGCTATGCAATGCTTGCAGTAGCCTGGTTTGCATTTGAACATCTAATCAGTTTATGTGTTTTGTAAACCGGTCACAACACCTTCCATGGGAAGCGGTTGACCTCTTCACCTATAGCGGAAACGCATGACTTCCGAGCCGTAGGGCTATGTGTTCATTTTATTCTTGTTATGATGTAAACCGCTAGTGTTACGCTATCGACGCGATGCTCCTATATTTCAGTTCAACTTAGATTTCTCAACAGAGCGGTCATCCGACCAAACCATTCCTATACTCCAGAGATGGAGCTAAGAAATAAAGTTGTTAAGTTAACTCAGTCCGTTGAATCATCTCCCTTATTCTAAAGAAGAACCAAATCTACTAGATATCACTCAGACGAGAAGGGAAAGTAGAACCACAATGCTTACGTATAACAGTCGTAAGAAAAGACATACAAACTGTCGCTGTCCTATACCATTATAATAGGTGGACAAGCGGACAGTAATAAATGGTGGCAGCCCTAATTCTACAGTTACAAAAGAACCATATACGTCTGCCGAAGAAATGGAATCATAGAAAATCAGCTATAAATCAGAAATAAACTGAGGAAACAGGATCTTCAATCAACAAGCAACTGTAAACATCCTACGAATACGAAGTATGTCCTTCATCGAGACGAATTCAAGCATCAACATCGACGTTTAGTGAACGACTTTCATCACATATCTTTGAGAATCAAACCGGACGTCAACGCAGCATCAGATCTTCAACGGGAAGGGAAGCATTCATCAAAACAAACAACGCATGACCAGAAGCCAAGGCGAAGAGTTTGGGTCAAGAGGAAGCAACGCGAGAGAGAGAGGCTGTGACGTCATCACGACAACAGTCTTTTCCTGCAACGCGAGAGAGAGAGAGAGGCTGTGACGTCATCGTAACACAACAGTCTCCCAGCATATATACCAAAGCTAAGTACATCCTTTATCCATTCAGGTTTTATCAGTGAAGTGTTTTACATCACGAGTCGATCGTCCATTATTCCTGGGGTGAGTTATATGTACTCTTAATTCTCCTTCATCACAGGAATCTATCTTCAACTACGAATTCTCACCCGCAGAATTTTTTTTTTTCTCTTTATTGCTAATCCCTTTTTCTTCCAGAAGTTCTCCGGAAAATATCTTTATCACATTATCTGTCTTTAATATTATCATTTTGGGGGACTTTATTTTCTATTGCATATACGTTTACGCAGTGGTCGTGTGTACTCTTATAGATACTTTGATAGGATCGCAAGGAATCGTAGTGATAAGAAAAAAGTAAAAGTTAACATGGCAACTACTGTGGCTGGCTCTTCCGCACCTGGTAACCCCAATCCCATGGTTACTCTAGTCAGTGCGAGGTCAGCAATAGTCCCTTTTCAAGGTCGGGTCAATGGGTTCCTGCCTCAAAACATTGAGTCATGGATCTCATCAGTAGATGCTCATTTAAATGCAAAATGCATCACAGACCCATCTATACAATTACAGGAAGCTAAAAGCTTCATAGACTTTGCTAAAGGAGATGCAAGCGCATATCTTAGAGGAGTCTCTTTCCAAGAGATGGTTACGTGGGAAGATTTCAAAGTTAGGCTACGTGCTATATATGGCGGTGAAGAGGCCTTTGACGTAGTGTTGGCTTTAAGGAACATCCTTAATCAAGCCTCTATGACTCAGCTTAATGTTGTAGAACGGGCGGCAGTAATTGCCGACCGGCTAAATGAATATCAAGATAACTTACGTAACTCCACGTGGGTTACAAGATCAAATATCGCCGTGAAAGATTTCATAAGGCTAATATATTTGACTTGTATGACAGTCATGTTGCCTGAAGCTTTAGTGTGGTGTTTTGACAAAAAGCTAACGCCCGACAGTACGGAACTAGATGTGTATAAACAGATAAAAAAGCACATGTCTAAGTGTACTGACCTTGATCCCTTGCTTACTCAAGTTTTTGCAAAAAATGAGAATAAGCCACAACAAGTAAACGTGGTTAATAATAATCAAGCTGCAGGGATGATTTGTTACAATTGCAAACGGCCAGGACACATGATTTCAGACTGTCGGACACGTTTTTGTTCAATTCATAACAGTTCCACTCATTCATATAATCGATGCTTCTCGCGGAATCAACAGCAGAACCCTAGAAACACGCAAACAGTTGCCAATGAAAACAAAAAAGAAGAATCCTCAGTACTTTAATAAGAAGCAGGCGAACAGCAATGCTGTTCAACATCAGAAACAAAAAAATCGTGCTTCAAGTAACTCTGTTCCTGGGCCATCTAGCCAGAACTCGCAAGGTCAGACGAATTTTCCGAATGTGCAAAGCAAAGCAAGTACAACGTAGTCAACTCCAATGGGGGAGAGGATGATGTTGGGTCATTCATATCAACATCTCTTGTATCAAATAATCAATTTAATCATTTACCAGATCATTGTGAGGCAACCGATTTTCCTATGAAACACATAGCCGAATCCAAAAAATCAGTGCAGGTTCCCGTAGATTTGCAACAAATTCACGCAATTATAAGTCAAAATGAGTTACGCCCAACCTTACACGCAGTAAATTTAGAGCACAGGTCCTTCACATTATTTTTTTTATTCTGGTAGTCCAAGTAATATCATGGATTTGCGGACTCACCACTTGTTATTTTCGAACTTCCCTATAGAGAAGTCCGGAATAAGGCTCTCGGGTATAGGAAATAATGAATTAAATGTGGTAGGAGTAACTCATGTTCAGTACAAGGTCGGTAAGCGCACGTTTACCGATACCTTTATCGTTGCACAAAACACTGATGTGTATCCAGCTGTAATTATAGGATACCCGTCTAAGGGCACTCAAAACATTACCTTAGCCCCTGCCAAACATGGCGTGTATATCAAAGGAAAATTCTATAAGTCTTCTAGCACCTTAAAATCAGTTTTGGACAAAAAGGAGACAACAAATAAAACAGTAACATACATTGAAGAACCAATCACTTGTCTCATGAATCAAGAAATAATCCATGCGACCCAACAGAATTCTCGCTCACCCGTAATATCAGCTTGCACGCAAACTCTCGAGCCGAACGTAACTTCGAATATATTAGTGCGTGTAAAGAAAACTTTGCCGGGATCTGAAATGTTAATCCTTTCCGACACTGAAAACTCACGGATTGTCCGTCACACAAGCCATTTATACAGTCGGCTCACAACAACAATGTAACATTGAAGTCTGTAATCATTTGAATACCACTTTAGTAATTCACATAAATCAACATATCTTGGATGTGGAAGTTTATAAACATTGCATTCTTACCGTCGCTGAGATCAATCACGCTCAATCAGTTGCGGATGAATCCCTTTTGCAATCTATAAAAAATAAAATCAATAAAGACATTCAAGAAGAGGAAATTCAGCAGAAATTTCTTGATCTTTTCACTGAATATCATGAGGTTTTTTCCACTACGGATGGATCCTTATGAAAAACGGATGTCGTAGAACACCAAATAAGGTTAAAAGACAAGCAGAAATTTATCTATGTACCTTCGTACAGACTCCCTATGAAATTCCAGAATGAGATAAATGATGAAGTAGGTAAAATGCTAGAAGGAGGAGTCATTAGGAAATCGAACAGCCCTTATAATTTTCCGTTAATAGTCGTACCGAAAAAAGATCGAACTTGGCGTATCTGCGTAGACTTCCGTCGCTTAAATGAGGAAACGATCCCTGATCGATTCCCAGTGCCATGTACGGACGATATTTTATCTTTACTAAGCCAGAACAAATATTTTACCAGTTTGGACTTACTTAAAGGCTTCCACCAGATACCATTACAAGAAGAGAGTATCCCATACACTGCCTTCAGCACAGCCAGGGGACCTTATGAATTTTTGCGTATGCCTTTTGGTTTACTTTGTGCTCCCATAACATTTACTAGAATGATCAACATAGTGTTTGGAGACTTGTTAGGGGATATCCTACATGCCTATATGGACAACCTTGTAATCTTTTCTAATACCTTAGAAGAACATATACGTAAACTGGAGCTAGTGCTACAGAGACTAAGACAGCATAACTTAAGGGTAAAGATAAATAAGTGTGAATTTTTCAAAGCAGAACTAGTCTATTTAGGTTTCACGGTGTCTAGTCAAGGTCTTAAAGTAGTCTACGATAAGGTGTCGGCTATCCGTAACTTTCCGATACCTACTAACGTCATGGGAATACAGCAATTTCTGGGGTGTAGTGGCTATTATAGGCGTTTTATTCGCAACTATTAATAATAGCCGCTCCCCTAACCGATCTTACGAAGAAGGGCGTAGATTTCATATGGTCTGAGAAACATCAACAGGCGTTCGATACCTTGAAAGATGAACTGTGTAGTTCTCCTATCTTAAAATTTCCTGACTTCGGTAAGGAATTCTTTATTGCAACAGACGCCTCAGACCTAGGAGTAGGTGGGGTATTATTGCTTCAGCAATATGACAAACAGTTTTCCCTATAGCTTTTTATTCACATAAACTGAGACCTTCCGAAAGTAAATATGCAGTAATAGAAAAGGAAGAGCTTGCTATTGTTAATTCACTAGTGCATTTTAAGTTCATAATATACGGTTATCCCGTCAAGGTTCTCACTGATCATAAGCCCCTAACTGACTTCTTTAAAGGCTTTAGTCACAGCCCCAAACGAACTCGGTGACATATGATCATCCAAGACTTTGGCGCGAGGATCGGGTATTTACCTGGGAAAGCAAATATCATTGCTGACGCATTATCATGCAACCCTGCGTCATCTTGTACGGAGCCATTAGCTGAATTAATAGATATATCAACATCCATGCCTATTGTTAAAACTATATCTGAACAGGAAGATCTGGGCTGGAGTGCTGAACTAATACAGACTGAACAAAGAAAAGATCAGCAATTAGAAAAAATCATAAATGCTTTGAACGGAAATCCTAAGGACAAGGAATATATAAAGTATAAGCAGCAGAATTATATAATCAAGGATAATATCCTGTGTAGATCCGTGACGAGGAAAACCCGCAACACACCACAGGTGAATAACGACCAGGTAGTGGTACCAATCTCACTTATACCCACTGTCTTAAATTGGTTGCATGCAAATCCATTGCATGGCCACCCGGGTTTCTCCATCATGTCACAGAAAGCCAAATCATTATTTTATTGGCATACGATGCTTACAGATATAAAAAAGCACATAGCTAATTGTCGCACTTGTCAGGAAAACAAAGGGCACACGAAGACACCTGTCAGCCTAGGGGCTTATCCCGTGCCCAATCAACCCTTTGAAAGAGTACACTTAGATTTATTAACAGGGTTTTACGAGTCAGACAGAGGAAATAAGCACCTCTTAATAATCATAGATGCCTTGACTCGTTATACAGAACTGATAGCGCTTAAAACTAAAACCGCGATCGAATGCCCTAGGAAGTTTTACGAGTGCTACATTTGTAAACATGGAATTCCACACATGATAATCTCCGACTCGGGTGGAGAATTCAATAATCATTTCCTTAACTCGTGTGAATTCCTTTGCATAAAGAAAATCAATACCATGATCTACCACCCAGAGTCTAACGGGCTAGTGGAAAGAGCAAATCGTAAGGTTTTAAACATATTAAGAGTTACATTAGGGGGAATGGACCCCAATGGGATATTGCCATACCTGCGGTACTAAGCACTCTTAATCACTCATATCATGTATCTATTAAAATGTCGCCGCACGAGGCACTGTACGGTACCCCAGCTAGAACGTCTTTCCATGAATTAATGCCTACAACCAATTTATCAAATCCTCTAAAGGATGTTATGGATGCAAGTATAAGTCGATATAATATACTTCGTAAGAATCTAGAAGAATCACAAATCATAATGAAAAGAAAACATATACCGTGGGCGATAAGGTATACATACAAGTATATGTACGCAAAGGACTCAATTACAAACTGACACCCAAGTTTGAAGGCCCGTTTAACATTTTAGAAATATTAACGGCCAACAGATTTAGAGTTCAAAACGTATCCCAACCCACTGATAAGAGAATCGTTCCATTGGCGCACATCAGAAATTAAAAAGAAGGGTAGAAGGAAGTGAGGGAAGTTTTTGTATCTATGAAACTTGTATAATCACTTATATATATTATATATATATATATATATATATATATATATATATATATATATATATATATATATATATAATATTTGTATGTAAACATTTTTCTTAAACAGGAGTAATTACATATATTTTACTCATTGCAGGTTTCTAAAATGAAGCTTTTATTGTTAGGAGTGATACTGTTCGTTCAGACATCTTTATCGTGTGGGAAGAGCGCTAAAACAAAAAATATAGATTTTACACATGGCACCATTGTAGAAAGAACAGAAGACTTTTTCATTACCGCAAGCAATATAGTTATAGAAATAGACATGCAAGCGATTTTTCTCCCCGAGGATGACGTCATTAACCTAAAGAGTGACCTGTTGAGATTCGCTGTTTCGTTGAATGAAATGCACCAACGTCATTTTCCTGTTAACACAGAGAGTTCGCTAGCACAAACACTAAGTATTGCGGAAATGTTATCATACGACTTGCAAAATAAAACTGCCGAGGCAGAAGCTCTGGCTCGAGATCTGCTGATGTGGACTGTGCGGCACAATAACCTCGAAAGACACAACCCGTTTATCTTTGCTGCACTAAACATCTTTGGATCTGTTGCAAGTTTAGGCTTAGGAATTTCAAATAGTCTTAAAATTAATGATCAGAATAAGAGAATTGAGTTTTTGCAACATGAAAACGAATTAGTTTTGTCAGAACTGCGTCACCAATTATCATCTATCAATCGAATAACGAGTTTGGTGAACGAACATTCTAGTAATATCGATCAGATTATGGAAGTGCAACACTTGCTGGCTACGTTAGCTTATTATAGTTCGAAAATAGATCATATCCGTACCAAAATTTCACATTTTATTGAGAAATCAAAAGACTATGTAGAAGCTATTACGCTAGCAACAAGGGGTGTTTTATCCCCACATCTTTTGCCTATTAAAGATCTGACTTTAACTTTGGAGAACGGACAGGAGAAACTAGGTTGTGTTCCTTTATTAGACGCCCATAAGATAGAATTCTATTATAGTTTAATATCGGTAAGCGTTGAAAATTACAGGATCATGATCACAATTCCCTTTGATTCTTCTGATGCCTGGCAAGCATACAAAATCGCACCGTTCCCAACTTTCATGACAAATAACTCAAGTCCAGTAATATCCAATTTGATGGGACACGTATTGATTTCCCCTGATAGGGAATCATGTACAGTCATTAAAGACTTAGATAAATTCATTCACTGTTCAGAAGCCATGTATAATAAAGTTTGTACAGCTGACTCCTTTGAATTCCATCCTATGTCAATGGATTCATGCAAGTTAGGTATAGTGCTAAACGGTTCTCTCTCCCATACACACGAAGGTTGTCTGAAAAAACTTTATCCTTTTGACAATAATATGACAATTTGTCGAAAATTGCATTTTTCCTAACTATACAAACCTGAGGTCCTTTAACAATAGGAAGGTAACTAGCGGCAGCTGGGACGGTCGTAAGCTTCGAACAAGGGGAGAACGGTAGTTAACTGCTTGTCCGATCGTGCGCGCGCCCGCGCGCCCGAGAGGTGAAGAATCACTTTTGCTTTAGGCCCATGCAAAAAGTTGCAGAGTGAGGGGTGGCATGAGGTGGGACTATATGTAAAGGACCTCAGGTTTGTATAGTTAGGAAAAATGCAATTTTCGACAAATTGTCATTTGTTCCGATACGTAATACAAACCCTCGGTCCTTTAACAATAGGAAGACTCACTTCTTGGTGGGAGGAATCTGAGTCTTTTTGGTGAACAGACTGGTGTTCGTCCAACCCTGGAGTGCCTCCCTGGTCGTAAGAGCAAGGGAGGGATCCAAACCTCTGTCCGATTGATCGGGGTGTGCACCGCAGGATCAATGGTCAGACCTCTGGGCCAAGTACTAAGAGAGAGGCAAGCGTATCTCTTCGTACCAGCAAGCAAGAACTTGTTCCTGTTGCAAGAGACAATCATAAAATGATGGGTTTGTCTCAATTTGGCATCCACTTCCTCCCCCCCCCCTTGTTGGAGGAAGTGGTGGATATTTACTCCTATCCCTACTGAAAGGGATAGGATGGTGCTCTATTGAGTAGCTCACCTGCATCTCGTCCTTACCCAGCAGGGTGACGACCGTGTCCTCTACCCAAAGGTAGAGGGAAGAAAAAGATGGGAAGAGGAGCCAGTCACACTCTCATTCCTCATCCATTCTTACGGTCACACCAGGACTCGATGCTGTTCAGCCTGCGAGGGTCTGGGTTAACTACACAACGTGTTGAGCAACCACCACGGTTCCCAAGGAAAAAGATCCAAGGAACTGTGGGCAATATCCTGAAGGTAGAAGGAGGTGCATGCGGTCCGGTTGGACCAGGCGCCTGCCTTCATTACCTGCGCCACGGAGAAGTTCTTGCGGAACGCGAGAGAATGATGAAGAGGCGTCCACACTCATCCTGGGTGTCGAGTTTCTTCAGACAGCTCCGTCGCACCTTCACAGGACAAAGCAGCATAGCCTTCGTATCGGAGGCGGTGAAGTCCATTAGGGAGGGTATTGTGAAGGACTCGAACCAATCGTCAGTTACCGAAGGGTTCTGAGTCTTCGCTACGAAGATCGGTACGAAATCGAGCGTCACAAATCCCCATCCCTTTGTGCTTGACTTCTCAAGAGAAGTCATGCAGTTACCTAAGACGAAAAGAAGGGAATAGTCGTATGACCTATCCCTCTTCTCGACTTTGGTTATGTACAGTAATCATTAAGACGAAGTAATGATTGCTCTGGAACAACCGAACTAAGTCCACAGCATAGTTCGTAACTGACTCGGGCGCTCTGACAGCTGCCGACTGACTGGTTCGGAATCAGTAGAGGCAAGTTGTCCAAGCATCCGGGTAAGTCACGTGACCTTCGCCCTTTAAAGAGTTATGCTGAGAGACCAAACAAATAAAATATTTGTTAGTCACCGATGCCGGACGGCGCGGCGATGATTCTCTTAATGCATAAGCTCAAAAGGCGAAAGTCAATTGCCTTCAAAAGACCGAGGTCCCTGATGGCAAGAAAATCTCATAGACGTTGAATCTCAGCTTAAGGAGAAACAACACTATGTGACGTTGAAGACGAAGGTAGGCAATGAATGCAACCTACGTCTTCCAGCTGAATCGAGAGAAGGAATCTCAAGATTCTAAACCTGTGCTTACAAATGACTGAAAACGCTAACCGCCATTTCATTGCTGTCCGTTGTGCAATGAAAGCGGGGCGTTCTTCAGTAATGAAACACAGGGGAGAGCCGCTTGAAGAACTGCTTCTCATGGGCTGAACGTTTGGAAGTAGAGCTGGCAGGTGTGGGAGTAGGCGATGTCTTTCAATACATCTGCTAATCCGGGGTGAACAATGAACAATTGTACACCTCCGAATACAAGATATTTTGAGGACAAACTCAGATTCCGCAAAAATCATCCGCATTATCGGGATACGATGCAGCAAGAGACTATTACAGAATTCTGTTACCGTGCGGTAAACAGAAAGATGAGAGTCGAATAGATATCTCTGTTTAAAATTCTCGCAATACCGAAGACGATGAATACTAGCGTTTCACAGCAGTAGATGGTCATTCAGGTATGCGAGAATCCCCGTTAATCAGAGACTTAAGTCCGTGATTGTTGGGCAGAGATACGGTTGTTATTCAATCAAAGCAGGTGAGAAAGACATAAACAACCGTCTATCTCAAAGCGGCAGCTGATACTGAAATGCCTCGGGCAATTCAATACGCAGTAGCTGTCGCTGACTCGTCATCCTGAGTTGCCAAGTAATCCTTTCCACGAAGGAATGCGTTCGGCTAGAACCACCGAGCATAAAAAGATATGCTCGAGCAATTATATTTAAGCGAAACGAATTTCGGTAAATATAAAAGCTTAAATGGCGTTGTTGTACAACACCATAAGTATATAAAATTGAAACTGGAAACTCCTGGGAGGTTGCAGGCAACCCGGGTTGCAGTTCAATTAGAATACTTTTCGTCTAAGTCGCAATCCGTAGAATAACCAGGATATGCGCCTACCCCTCGGACCATTCAACTGCTTAGCAGAATCATGTAGACGAGGTTAATATACGTAGTATATTTGTAGGATTCTGAACAACGATCTCCATCCTAAATTCTTTCCTTCAAGAAAACAAAATAAGGATTGGAGATCGACCACCTTCGTTCTCTATTAAAGAGAGTGAAGGAGAAGTCTTCCTCGAAGGAAAGCTTCAATGGTGAACAGAATACTAAGACGATAGTTCCAGCCAAACTGGATATTCCCGTCCGTTCTTCTCTATTCCAGGTTGGTCGCCTACTGTGAGATAGTCTTCTTTCAGCAGCAGTCTTCACCTAATGCTAGAAATTCTAGGAATTCGAGCATAGGCGAGGTTCCCGATTATCGTGTAACATATCGGGGATTCTCGTCTCGCTCACTTTGGACCGTGGTCTCGCCTAAGTGTTTGGAGATCGTAAGAAACTCTAACACTCTGAATGCGCTAGAAATTCCGTAGAATTCTAAGCAGTCTGCGAAACCCCCACCGAATTCGTCAAACGATATCGGCTGGTGGTCCTCTCGATTCCCGTAGAAATCGAGAATGGGGCAGGATCCCTCCTCAACGACCGGGGCTTACGTCAGTAGGACCCGAAGGTCCCCCCTGGTAGCGCAGTCCCCAACGTGGGATCCTACAGAGAAATCTCTGTAGGATCCTTCCCCTTTCCCTCGTAGCCGTAAGGAGAGAGGGAATGGGGGAGGAATTGGATACTCGCTCGCCTTCCCAGTGGAACTAGCAGTTGGAGAAGAGTAGGAGCAGCCATCGCCTTGCGGCGATGGCCTCTCAGAGTCTGGGAAAACGTATCGTCAGGAGAAAACGTTTTTCTTTTCCGAGGAGGGTTACGAACTCTCCACTGTAGGTAAGGGTCTGCCGCCACTGTGAACGTCGTCTGGGTGGGGCTGATCGACACCTGACAGGAGAGAGCCGATACCGTCTCCGACTCATTCCAGTCCTCGTCGAGGTCGAAACCTCTCAGGAGGACCGAAGGAGTATTTAAATACGTGTCCGAAGACACGTAGAAACGCCGCTGTCGCAGTAGAGGAGGTGGAAGTAGCTTGATCGACCGGCCCAGAATGAGAGAGCCTTCTTGTCCGGAGACGAGAGACTCTGGTTCAAGACAGAATCGGCAAGCTCCGATCGCGGCATACCCCACCGTCGGTTTGGGTTTCCCTCTCGGGCCCCAAAACGACTCGAGCAGAGACATGGGCTCTGCTGGTGGGAGCGGCGATCCTTCCCCCCGGTCGTTGTGCTGACGAATCAGTGCAATAACCTGGGCAAAGTTACTCTGAATCTCGGAAGTTACAGCGTCTTGAGGAGTAGGACCGTCCAGTCCCTCCAAGAGCAGCTCCCAGGACCCTCCTCCTTCAGAAGAAGGACCAGCAACAGATCCCTGACGGTTGGCCTCCTCCAATCACTTGCCGCCGTACGTCCTGGTTGGTCCTAAGACCAACCTGGCACGTGCGGGCGTCGTGGATCGGGATCGTGAGCGGGCGCACTTCTTCACGATCACTCCTATATACCTCGCTCTCCGTTCCTGGCGTATGCCGAGGAAGTTGAAGGTATCGGAGAGACAGAACTGACGCTACCCCCTCTCCCCCTGACGGTCGCCTCCAATCACTTGCGCGTACGTCCTGGTTGGTCCTAAGACCATACGTGGCACGTGCGGCGTCGTGACGGGATCGTGAGCGGCGCACCTCTCACGATCACTCCTAGCTACCTCGCTCTTCCCGGTGTAGTCCGAGGAAGTTGAAGGTAGTGGAGAGACAGACCTGACGCTCCCCCCCCCCCCCCCCCGCTCGCTGGCGTGGGGGGCTGCAGCCGATCCCCACCCTGCGGTGGGGATCGATCTGCAGGCCTGGCCGTGCCGCTCACCTGTGGCGAGCGGCTCGACTGAGCACGTCGACCCCGGTCCCGTGCGTCAGACGAGCTGCTGCTGGTCACCGTATCCGCCCGGTCCCTGTGGGAGCGGCGGTCAGGTGACCTGCAGAGCTCGCTTTCGCCGTGAGACCGGTGAGCGTCCTCGCGGCACGTCAAACCGCTGGTACCAGCCGAGGCTGGTACCGTCGGTCGAGGGGACCTGGGGGACCTCTTCCCAGCCTCAACCCGTGGCCGGTCAGAGACCGTCACGTCCATCCATCCGAGGTACCGGCTGGTCGCTGCGAGAGCGGCCGCTGGCCTGGCGAGAGTCACCTGAGCGGCTCTCGACAGTCTTCTGCTCCGTGCCTCGGTCATGACGCTGAGCGAACTCAGACGTCTTAACTTTGGCTGCACGGTCACCCGAAGGAGATCGTACACTCGGAACTTCTCGCGGACGAGAAACCGAGCCGGTACCTGGCTTAGCAGCAGAGCTGCCAAGACCAGGCGAGGGTGTACCAGCGGTAGCCAGCACACCCTTGGTCCCCGTCTTCTTCTTCTTCTCAGAAGGGGAGACGGGCCCCGTTCCCGAAGGAACAGGAGGACCAGCAGAAGAACCCCCCGTCACACCGGAATGTGACGAGCCCTTCGAAGTTCCCGAAGGAGTCTTCTTAGGGGGAATAACAAAACCCGCCCGGTTACCAGCTGGTCGCTGCGAGAGCGGCCGCTGGCCTGGCGAGAGTCACCTGAGCGGTTCTCGCCAGCCTTCTGCTCCGTGCCGTGGTCTTGGCGCCGAGCGAACTCTGGCGCCGAAACTTTGGCTGCACGGTCTCCCGAGGGAGAGCGTACACTCGGGATCTCCCGCGAACGAGAGACCGAGCCGGAACCTGGCGTAGCGGCATCGCCGCTAGCACCAGGCGAGGAAGTACCAGAGCTAACCGATACTCCTCTGGTCCCCGTCTATCTCTTCCTTACGGAAGGGGAGACGGGCCCCGCTCCCGAAGGAGCAGGAGGACCAGCAGAAGGACCCCCCGTCCCACCGAGGTGGGACGGGCCCTTAGAAGTTCCCGAAGGAGACTTCTTAGGTGGGGGAGGCAGCCTTCTTCTTCTTCGGCTTATGGGCCTTAGAAGTCGAAGGGGAAGAGGCAGCAACAGACGAAGATGACACCTTCCTCTTCTTCGTCAGCTCACGCAGGACAGTCGTCAGGTCCTCCATCCAGGCCGGAGTCGGGCCTATTGCCGAAGCAACACGGCCCGACTGCACCTGTCCGGAAGGACCTGGGACTGGGGAAGACACACCATGGGCAGGACCAGCATGGACAGGCGCAGGAACCAGGAGCGACAGGAACAGCAACCAGCTCAGGAGCGGCAGAAACAGCGGCAGCGGTAAACACAGAAGGGACAGCCAAGCCAGTAGCGGGAACCACATCAGCGACAGGTACGGCAGGCCCAGCCATCGCCTCGTAGAATCATCGGCAGCCAGCGTGGTACTGGCGGCCGGTCCAGGGGCGAGCTGCTGGAACAGCGGAAGTCTGGGGCAGGCAACACGAAGAAAACACAGGCGGCGGCGGCATACCCCTCCTCGGTACGGCGGCGACCGGCCCTAGAAGCGGCAGACGGCGTCACCGACACAGCATGGGGAGTGTAGACCAGCGGGGGGGAAGCAGCATAAGCGGCCGTGAAGGTTGTAGTGGAGACCACTCCAAGGTCACCGCCCCAGACCTCGCTAGACTCTGCAGCAGATCGTGGATGCTAGGCACGCCCTGCAGCCGCAGTGGTCCATACCTGTCCAAGGTCGTCTCCCACGGCTGTAGCACCTGCGGTAGCACAGACAGATTAGTAAGAGGGGTTCCCTCACGCACGGGGGGGGAGACATGCCCCACCCCGAACGGAAGGAAGACCCAAAAACAAAATACGAGGAAGCTGAGCGGGGGGGCAGGAAAGAAGACGAAGAATTGGGATACCAAGGGAGTCGCGGGAGAGCTTTCCGACGACTTCCTGGCAGACCTTCGCTTCCCCTACCCCCGCACAGCAGTGAAAAGTAATATGAAAATGAAACAGAATACTGCACTTGCGATTCACTTCATAGAACTTAAAGAGGGAAAAATCAATTCCCGGTAAGAGCGGAAACTTGATCCATAATAATATGATGCTATCATAAATATATATGAAAATGAACAATACTGCACTTGCTATTTTCACTTTCACAGCAATAAAACGTAAGGATTAATTCCCGGGTAAGAGCGGAAATTGATCCAAAATTAAATTTGATGCAATTAATAAATGAAAATGAAAAGAAAACTGCATTGCGAATCCACTTTCATTGCATTCTATTCATACAAAATAAGAGGCTCTTGCCGAGCGCAATCAAGCTCTCGGCAACGAACGCACAGGGCAAAAAAATAATGAAAAAGAGTACTTACATCTTTCAATTACACACTTTCGCCCAAAATACATGACTCGGCGCGAGTGCGCCCGCCCTCGGCACCGAGACATAATTCAAGGGTTCAATTCATGAAAAGAGCGGAAATCGCCGTCTCTACGGCGATTGCTCCATGTTGATTCATAATTAAGTAATGAAAATGAAAACAGTGTACTTACAGTTTCATTTTCAAGTCAAACCAAACCATTAGTAGAAAACACAATATAAACAAAGCATACGACGATGAAGCGGGCAGAGAGCGATGACGAACACGTCCTTCACACCCGCGGCCGAAAGCAAAAGTGATTCTTCACACGATCGGACAAGCAGTTAACTACCGTTCTCCCCTTGTTCGAAGCTTACGACCGTCCCAGCTGCCGCTAGTTACCTTCCTATTGTTAAAGGACCGAGGGTTTGTATTACGTATCGGAACAAAAGTTCAATTACAGACTGAACAATGGCTCGTGGATGCGATATGACAAGGCAGGCTTTAAGGTGGCATGTCCGGACGGATCCACGGCCCACTCCCAGGTCTTCGTTGCAGCCGACGGTTGCACCGGGACGTCCACAAACTACACGGTCCGAGGAGTTAATACTATCATCCAGGAACGGGCCTATTTTGCAAATTTTACGTGGACCAACACTGTTATACCATCACTACCTCTCCCATACAACACGAAGGTGGCTCATCGTTTGACGTAACTAGCTGAGATGGACCACACGTCACCGACTTATGCAGGAGGAAATCTTTGTTTCTACGTGTCGCTGGCCGTGATTTGCGTTACGGTGGTGATTCTTATCGCCGTTAACATCTTTGCTTGGCGTAGGTTGAGGCGAACACAGATGGATCTTCAGAGGAACGTTTTGCCACGTCCAGACAACACTCCTATCGCGTTGAAGGCATTTACGTTTAGAGCCATTTGAAATTGGCCATTTCACTTGACTCAGAGGAAAATTGTTTGGAATTGAGTTGTGTGAGAAAAGCGGTCCGTATGCTGGCAATATGTAGGACAAGAAACTCCAAGACTTTGCATTTTCATTAAATATATGAACAGTTAAAAGTATCTTTCGGGCACCTAATAAAATATTGAAGCCCTATATATTAAAATGTTGGTGCGTGTACGTACCAGGAATCTATATCTTGTGCACAATCATATCAATTATATTATGTTTATATCTTTACAAAGAGTAACAAATATTCTTAAACAGTTATCCATGATCATGTATAAATTATGTATCTCCACGAGGTAACAACTATTCTTAATCGGGTTACCTATTACTATAATCATTCATGTATACATGTTAACCTTTTATTTTTTGGTACCTCATAATCATTTACTAATATTATACCATATATAGCAAACATGGATCTGTATTTTCCATGCATTTTTCTTTGTTTATGAATATGTCCATTAGGTATGTATTTTTTTTTACATATACTTTTTTGCATATTTTTCTTAATCACTTGTTTATGGCTATGACTAAATATATATATACGGTCACACTCCTAGAAAAACATGTTTAACGTAATTTTTAATGTTCAGTGCTTGAATGGTAGCTGTGCGAGCCTAATGTAATATATACATTTGTATATACAGATAAATTCCATATCTGTAAATAAACCCATGACCCAGGGAGTCATTGGCCAATTAGGAGTGTAACCGCATAACCATAAACAGGACGCAAAACTAGACCATGCTATGCAATGCTTGCAGTAGCCTGGTTTGCATTTGAACATTAATCAGTTTATGTGTTTTGTAAACCGGTCACAACACCTTCCATGGGAAGCGGTTGACCTCTTCACCTATAGCGGAAACGCATGACTTCCGAGCCGTAGGGCTACGTGTTCATTTTATTCTTGTTATGATGTAAACCGCTGAGATAGCTAGTGTTACGCTATCGACGCGATGCTCCTATATTTCAGTTCAACTTAGATTTCTCAACGGAGCTGTCATCCGACCAAACCATAACTATACTCCAGTGATGGAGCTAAGAAATAAAGTTGTTAAGTTAACTCAGTCCATTGAATGATCTCCCTTATTCTAAAGAAGAACCAAATCTACTAGATATCACTCAGACGAGAAGGGAAAGTAGAACCACAATGCTTACGTATAACAGTCGTAAGAAAAGACATACAAACTGTCGCTGTCCTATACCATTATAATAGGGACAAGCGGACAGTAATAGCTCTGTAGCCCTTAACTGCAGAGACGGAGAAGAGCTTCTCTTGGCAAAGGAAGACGAGGAAATCCGCTACCTGCTGAAGAAGATGGACCACTTCCCCTGGTAGACAGCTGCAGAGGACTGTCTGAGGTATCCGGCCATCTCTGTTGCTGCGCTGCGAGAAAAGCCTCTCGCTCGCAAGAGATGGTGGATAGAAGCCAGCCGTGAAGACACAGGGACTCGACGGACCGGTGGTACCGTTCTACTTGTGGCTGGCACAGGAGGTTGTGCCAGGGGGGAATTTCTCTCGGCGCTTCGGCAAGCAGAGCCAGCAGGTCCGGATACCAAACGGCCTGAGGTCGTTTGGGCGCCACCAGGATCATCCGAAGGTTCGCAGTGATCAGCGCCCTGTTGATCACTTTGCGAATCAGACAGAACAGGGGAAAGGCATAGACAAAGAGGTTGTCCCATGGATGTTGAAGGGCGTCCTCTGCGGCTGCCCATGGGTTCGGCACAATCGAGTAGAAAACCTGGAGTTTTCTGTTGTGCCGGGTGGCGAACAGATCCACGACTGGGTGCCCCCACAGGTTGAAGAGCCTTTCCGCCACGTCTGGATGAAGGGAACATTCGGTTCCTATCACCTGATCCCGACGGCTGAGCTTGTCGGCTACCACATTCCTCTTGCCTGGAATGTAGCGGGCCAACAGCTCTACTGAGTGTGCCGCGGCCCACTCGTGCACCTGCAACGTCAACTGGTGCAGCGGGAGGGACACCAGACCCCCCTGCTTGTTGACGTACGCCACTACTGTGGTGTTGTCGTACATCAACACCACCGAGTTTCCCACCAGATGGTCCCAGAACTCTTGGAGAGCGAGGAACGCTGCCTTGAGCTCCAGGACGTTGATGTGAAGGTGCTTGTCGCGATGGTCCCACACACCTGCAGTCAGCAACTCCTCCAGGTGTGCGCCCCATCCCTCGGTCGATGCGTTCGAGAAGAGCAGCATCTCCAGGGGGGGGGGGGGGGAGTGCAAAGAGGCACTCCTCTTACAAGGTTCTCGTCGTCCAGCCACCAGGCTAGGTCCTGCCTCACCTTCTCCGTGAGGGACACGGGGAAGAAGGGAGGGTCCCTTGCCTGTGACCAACACTCCTTTAGTTTCTACTGAAGAGACCGCAGGTGAAGACGCCCGTGAGGGACTAGCTTCTTGAGAGACGACAGGTGGCCGATCACGACTTGCCACTGCTGAGCTGGTTGCTCCTGTAGAGACAGGAACTGTCTTACTGCCTCCCTGAACCTGCTGATTCACGAATCTGCGGGGAAGACTCACCCTGTTGCCGTGTCGATCAGCATGCCCAGGTACTTCATCCTCTGCTTGGGTTCAAGCTCTGACTTCTCGTAATTCACAACGATTCCCAGATCGTGGCAGAATTCGAGGAGTCGATCTCTGTCCTGCAGCAACTGCAAGCGGGAGCTCGCCAGGACTAACCAATCGTCGAGATACCTCAAGAGACGTATCCCTACCGAGTGGGCCCAAGCCGACACCAACGTGAACACTCGCGTGAACACCTGTGGGGCGGTTGAGAGACCGAAGCAAAGTGCCCTGAATTGGTACACCGTCCCGTCGAGGATGAAGTGGAGGTACTTCCTGGAGGATTGATGGATGGGTATTTGGAAATACACATCCATCAGATCCACAGAAAGCATGAAGTCGTCCTCCCTGAAGGAATCGAGCACTGAACGTGCTGTTTCCATCGTGAACCGAGTCTGGCGAACGAATCGGTTCAAGAGAGAGAGATCTATCACGGGGCGCCAGCACCCCCGAGGACTTCTCCACTAGGA
Source organism: Macrobrachium nipponense (assembly GCF_015104395.2). Classification (NCBI taxonomy): domain Eukaryota; kingdom Metazoa; phylum Arthropoda; class Malacostraca; order Decapoda; family Palaemonidae; genus Macrobrachium; species Macrobrachium nipponense. The sequence goes on along the minus strand of NC_061100.1, from coordinate 19,524,676 downwards.
AGAGGCGGCTGTAGAAGCCCGGCGACTGATCCTGTACGATCTCCACAGCACGTTTGCTCAGCATGGCTTCTACTTCCTGCCGAAGCATCACGTCCTTGTTCGAGCCAGGAATGTAGGTTTGCAGATGGACCGGGTTGGAGGTGAGGGGTGGCCGAGACTCGAAGGGTAGTAGATATCCCTCCCGAAGGACGTTTACTATCCAGGTCTCCACACCGTAGCACTGCCATGTTGCCCAATGGCTCGCCAGGCAACCCCTCCACTTCCGGCAGCAGGTGGGGGGAACGCCGTCCCTAGCGTTTCCCACCTCTCTTCGACTTCTTCTCCCCAGCTCCCCCTCGTGAGAAGGAGGGCTGGTGACGGTCGCTCCTTGAAGAAGTTGAAGGCAAAGTCTTTCCTCTGGGCTTTGACGATGCAATTGTCTTGGCCGCAGTAGCTCTTGGGCTTGGCTGCAGTAGCACAAGGCTGCCCAGACACCTTCGAGACTGCCTGGTGTACTAAACGGTCACTGTCATCAGTGCGCCGTCTTTCCATCGCAGCGTCCACCATCTCTCCTGGTCACTCAGGTGAGAACAGCTTCTCTACGCTGGAGAACCAGGTTGCCCCACAGGTTAGCCATCTGGTGGGCCAGGTAGGCAATGGCCCTACCCCCAGACTGGCACAGTCTCACGAAAGCCGGGTCTCCTTCAGGAGTGATGTTCCCTAAGAAGGCCGCGGTTTTCGACACTGAGGGACCACAGGTCGAGCCAAGAGACTGCTTGGAATGCTGCCATTGTGGTAGATTCCAAGGCAAGTGCCTCCTGCTGCGAGAACCAAAGGTTCTCCGACAGGAGCTGCGGCAGAGACACCCCCGGAGTTAGCCTGGCTAGCTCCGGGTTAACCTGTTTGGGCGGCAGAGGGTCCTCTGAAGGCACGTAGAAGCGCCTCTGTCACGGTAGAGGTGGAGGAAGGAGCTTAGCAGACCTACCGGACCGAAGCAAACCCTCCTGTCCAAAGACGAGAGCGTCCACCTGGCTTAGTATGCTGTCAGCCAAGGCTGATCGCGGCAGACCCACCGCCGTCCTGAGTTCCTTCTTAGGTCCCCAGAACACCTCCAAGCCCGATGTGGGTTCAGTAGGTGGGAGCGACGATCCTTCTCCGAGGTCGTTGTGCTGATGAATCAGCGCAATTACCTCCATGAACGACCTCTGGATCTCGGGAGTGACTGCATCCTGTGGAGAAGGACCGTCAAGCCCTTCCAACGAGAATGCCTCCCGAGACCCTCCTTCCACAGGAGGAACCTCGACAGACCCCTCATGGTCCCCTCCTACCACTTGCGCATATGATCTGGTTGGTCCGAGGACCGTGCCAAGTTTGTAGGGCGTCGTGGCGGGATCGCGAGGGGCGCGCCCCTCGTGATCGCTCCTGATCGCCTCGCTCTTCCCGGTGAAGCCCGAGGAAGTTGAAGGGATCGGAGAGGCAGACCTGACGCTCCCCCCGCGCCCACCGGCAGAGCCGGTGTGCTGAGGGGGCGGCAGGTTGGCGATCGGGCTGCAGGCCTGGTCGAGCGGCTAGACCAAGAACAGCAGCGACGGTCCCGAGCGTCAGAAGAGCTGCTACTGGTCCCCCTCTCCGCTCGGTCCCGGTAGGAGCGGCGGTCAGGGGACCTGCAGAGTCTGCTGTTGTGGTGGGAGCGAGGCCTGTCCTTGGCGCATCACGCCGCTTTGACCAGCCGAGGCTGGTTCAGGCGACTGATGGGACAGCTTGCGGAAGGAGAGACGGGTCCCGTTCCCGAAGGAACAGGAGGACCGACGGAAGTCCCAACCGTCCAACCGGAGTGAGATGGACCCTTAGAAGTCTCGGCACGAGCCTTCTTAGGGGGGGAGGAGGCAACCTTCTTCTTCTTCGGCTGTGGGGCCTTAGAAGTTGAAGGGGAAGCGGCGGCAGGCGACGACGAAGACGACACCTTCCTCCTCTTCCTCTTCGTCAGCTTCCTCAGCACCACTGTCAGGTCTTCCATCTAGGATGGAGCCGGGGCAGTTGCCAAAGCAACAGGTCCCGACTGCACCTGTCCGGAAGGACCTGAGGTGGGAGCAGCAACACCACGGGCAGGAACGACGGCAGCAGGAACTGGTACCAGGGCTGGAGCGGCAGCATACTCAGGAACAGGAGGCGGGGCAGGAACCGGCAGCATCCTCTGCACAGGAGGCAGGTCTAGAGGAGAGCTCTTGGGACACCGGAAGTCCGGGGCTGCAGCAGGAGCGGCAAACCCAGGTGGCGGCGTAGCAGCGGTCATCGAAACCTCCGGCAGCGGTGCCTGCACAGCGGCTGTCGGGGTCACTGTGGCTACGTGCTGAGTGTATACCAGGTGTGGCGGAGCAGCGTAGCCCGGCATCGATACTCTCGTGGTGGTCGGCCCATGCGTTACCGGCATGGCCCCTCTTGCCAGGTGACTCAGCAGCCCCTGGACTGTCGGTGTCCTTTGCAGCCCCAGCAAGTACCAGGCCCTTCCGAGATCGTCCCCCGTGGTCAGCTAATCTGAGGAAGGAAAAGTCGGTACATTAGTGGGGGGGTCTCCCCTTGCCCGGGGGGGGGGGGGACATTTCCCAGCCCGAGCGAACGGAGGACCCCGAGTACAACTGGATGTCGGGGTATCTTGCCCCCTCCTCCATGCTCGACTGATCAAGAGAGGAGAGGGAGCGAGAAACCTCCCCCGAAGGGGAAGGAGCCATATGAGGGAGCTGAGATGGAGGGAGAAAAGAGGAAGACATGTCCATGATCAAGGGCGTAGCCGGAGAATCCTCCTCCGACTCCTTGGCCGGCTTCCACGGCTTCTTCCTCCCCCCATAGCACTCCCACTGCTCCTCCGACCAAAAAATACAAGTATCACATGTCTCAGTGCGAGAGCATTCTTGACCTCTACACCAAATACAAAAATCATGAGGATCAACCTCCACAGAAGAGCAGAAGGCCCCACACTTACGGGCCCCAACACCGGGGCACAATCTGCGGTTGATGGGGGGGCGAGGGGGTTTCTCCGGCTCTTGTTGTTCCATTTCCATAACAAAATGAAAACAAAAGATACGTACTTACTTTTATACATGCAAATACACACAAGTAAAAGAAAAAGCGAAAAAGTCTTCACACAGTGAAACAAACCAAGCATACGACAGAAGCGAGCAGAGAGACAAAGAGCAGCACCTCCATCCAGTAGCGCGGCCGAAAGCAAAGTGACTCCTCGCCTCGCAGTCGAGCTTACAGCTAACTGCCGGACAAGTAGTTAACTACCGAACCCCCTTGTTCGAAGCTTACGACTGGTTCAGCTGCCGCTAAGTACCTTCCTATTGTTAAAGGACTGAGGGTTTGTATTACGTATCGGAACAATAGAAGAGTGGGAACAGCGAGACAATTTTTAGCAAATGCCAATATGCAGTTTGATTAAGGTAATCATGAAGGCAATATGTATGCAAGAAGTTAGAGCAAGGTCTCCTGAATTCTCCCTTGTTTGACAGCCTTGGCTGGAGAATTTTGTCACCCATAGGAAGTACAGCCACAGTCTAAATTCTACTCCACAGGAAGCTCAGACATGAAGGTTAACTCTAGCTACACTTGGGTTACAGTAGTACCCCCCCTTCAGTCAAATACACTAAATTGAATGAACCCCTAGGAAGGTAGAGGACACTTAAGGTACAAGAACCAATGCTGCCCAGAGGTTAAAATGCTTAAACTCTTACAGCCAAACATCATGTATACAGTATAAGAAAATATTTTTTATATTTTTATGCTCTTCAGTGATTTTTATGCTTTTAGGTGATTTCATACTGTAAAAATTTATTTACTCTAGTACAGTATGTTGTTTCATATATTTTAGCATTATGCACTTTTGATTTCTGTATTTCAATAGCTGAATGATGATACTCGTACTGTATGTACTATGTAATGTACAGCCAATTGTCCTGTACTATAACAATATTATAGATAGCGATGCATTTTAAACTTTCAAATTATTTCATGTACATTGTAATACTATTTACAGTTGTATGAAGTATTTGTTTCTATGATTTTGAATGTTATGCATTTTAAGCTTTCAAATGGTTTTATGTACATTATAATACTAATATATTTATACAATGAAACATTTGTTTTTATGATCTTGACACCTTTTTTTGATGGCCATTTTACATTTGTTGCTGAGCAATATAAAGTCCCATTTCCTGTTAAGGGCAACTATGAGTTACACAACCTGTTGGGCAACCATCACAGGACCCAGGGAAAATGTGTCTGTAGATCTGTGGGCAACATCCTTATTATAGAAAGAGGTGAATGTGGACTGGCGTAACCAAGTACCAGCGCTCAGCACTCTATGTACAGCCAAGTTCTTTTTGAAAGCAAGAGAGGGACCAATACCTCTAACATCATGTGCCCTAGCCTGCACAGACGTGGTGGTGGAATCATCAAGAGATAGTATTCTTAGACACCTCTTTCTTTGTACGGCCTGTGCTAACAAAAAGTCTGTGGCAGCCTGGTCTAAGGTGCCGAGTCCTTTTAAGATAGCAACGCAGGGCCCGGACAGGGCACAACAAAAGCTCAGTCAGTCAGTGATGGAATGGAAAACGAAGTGAACCTGTCATCATGCATCGAGGGATTTTGAGTTTTGGCCACGAATTCCGGGACAAATTCGAAGGACATCGACCCCCAACCCTTGGTGTGCTTCACCTCATAGCTCAGACTGTGGAGCTCTCCTACCCTCTTGGATGCCAAAGCCAGAAGGAAAACTGTCTTGAGCGTCAGCTTCCTGTCAGATGAGCGACGCAAGGGCTCATATGGACTCTTAGTGAAGCTCTTAAGAACCAAGGAAACATCCCACGTTGGAGGCTTGAGCTCTCTAGGAGAACTCGACTGCTCAAACCTCTAACTAGCAGAGAAAGTTCCCAGGAAGAGGAGATGTCGATACCCTTAAGGCATAACACCAAACTCAGTGCTGCCCTGTAGCCTCTAATAGCAGAAACGGACAAACATTTCTCATCTCTGAGGAGGTTAAAAAGTCTGTTGTTAGCTGAATAGAGGTCGCGAGTGGAGAAAAACCCCGTTTACGACACCAATCCCAGTAGATCGCCCATTTCCCTTGGTAAACTGCGGAAGTTGAAATTCTAAGACTGCTGGACATGTGCCCAGCTGTTCTCTGAGAAAAGCCTCTCGCTCGGAGGAGATACTTGATAGCCTCCAACCGTGAAGAGACAGGGATTCTACTGACTGGTGGAACCTTTCCGAATGGGGTTGACACAGATGTCGCCAAGGGGGAATCTCCCTCGGAATCTCTGACAACAACGATAGCAGATCTGGAAACCATTCCGCCCGAGGCCACAGAGGGGCTACCAAAGTCATCCTGAGACCCTGTGAACTCATCAGCCTGTTCAGAAGCTGATGGATCAAACAAAACAGAGGGAAGGCATACACCTCCAGGTTGTCCCAGGGATGTTGGAATGTGTCCTCTGCCAATGCCAAAGGATCTGGAACCACTGAACAGAACACCTCCAGCTTCCTGTTGAAGTGTCGCAAAAAGGTCCAGCATGGGTCCTTACCTTACCTTACCGACCTTACATCTTGTTTGGGTTGCCCCAGGTCCCTCAGTGTGAGGCACCTCTAATGTCTACCAGAGTTTTGCTAGTGCATCTTCCGGTATATTTTGCATCTTCCAATCTTGGTTGGTCTGGGATGCAGCTTAGATATTTGTCGAGCTTATTCTTAAACACATCTACGCTCACTCCTGATATATTCCTCAGATGAGCTGGCAACACACTGAATAGACGCTGCATTGTCGATGCTGGTGTGTAGTGGATTAATGTCCTGTGTGCTTTCCTTATTTTTCCTGGTATAGTTTTGGGCACTATTAATCTACCTCTGCTTGCTCTTTCTGATATTTTTAGCTCCATGATGTTTTTGGCAATTCCTTCTATCTCTTTCTAGACTATATAGTTTTAAGGATTGTAGTCTTTCCCAGTAGTCAAGATCCTTGACTACTTCTATTCTAGCTGTAAAGGACCTTTGTATATTCTCTATTTGTGCAATATCCTTTTGATATGTGGGTACCATATCATATTGCAATATTCAAGTGGACTACGAACATATGTTTTATAAAGAATAATCACGTATTCAGCTTTTCTTGTTCTGAAGTGCCGTAACAACATTCTCATTTTTGCTTTACATTTTGCCAATAGAATTGCTATTTGATCATTGCATAACATGTTCCTATTCAACATCACACCAAGGTCTTTAACTGCTTCCTTTTTTGTGATTGTCTCATTATTAGGTCCCCTATATGCATATAGCTTTCCTTCTCTGTCTCCATAATTTATTGATTCAAATTTATCAGAGTTAAATACCATCCTATTTACCTCTGCCCAATCATATACTTTGTTAAGGTCACTTTGTAGTGCGTTCCTATCTTCATCACAAGTAATTTCTCTACTTATTCTTGTGTCATCAGCGAAACTACTCACTACCGAGTCCTTAACATTACTGTCTATGTCTGCAATCATAATAACAAACAGTTATGCAGCTAACACCGTACCTTGTGGCACACCGGATATTACCTTAGCTTCATCCGATTTCTCATTGTTTGCAATAACTATCTGTTTTCTGTTGTGTAAAAATTCTTTTAACCATCTTCCTACTTTATCCACTATATTATGTTTTCTAATTTTCTTCGCTAATATATTATGATCTACCTTGTCAAAAGCTTTTGGAAAGTCTAGATAAACCACATCTGTTTCATTTTCGCTTTTCATATTTTTGTATATGTTCTCACGGTGGACTAACAGTTGGGTTTGTGTACTTTTTCCGGGTACAAAACCATTTGTCCTATATTAAACAAATTATTTTTTATTAAATGTTTCATAATATTTTTCTTCATTACCCTTTCATACACTTTCATAATATGTGATGTTAGATTCACAGGCCTATAATTACTTGCCTCTAGTCTTGATCCACTTTTGAAAGTAGTGGTAATATATGCTAATTTGTGCTCATCATAAATCTTGCCTGTATCTACGCTTTGCCTTAATAATATTGCAAGTGGCTTTGCGATAAATGAACTACTTTCTTTAACAAAATAGCAGGGACACCATCAGGCCTAGCTGCAGCATCATTTTTAATTTCATTAATAGCCTGCACAATATCAGCTTCATTAATATCTATGTCTGCTAAATATTCACTATTTTCATCCCTTACTTCTATATCATTATCTTCATTATCAATTCTAGGGGTGAATTCTCTCTTATATCGTTCTGCCAATATGTTGCATATTTCCTTTTTTCATTCGTTAATCTCCCTTTCAAGGGCCTATTTCTATTCTTCTTTTATTCATCTTTTTCGCATACGAGTACAATAGTTTGGGGTTTTTCTTCCAAGTCCCGTTTTTCATTTTCTTTTGATTGTATAATCTTTTGTTCTGCATTTTCTATCTTACTTTTTAGTTCGATCACTTTCCACGCATTTTTTTTCTTTTGCAAGACCTTTTTCCACTTTCTGATTTTCTGGAACAAGATCCTTCTGTCTCTTGGTATGCATGACTGATGTTTATGTACTTTTCTTCTTCGGTATATATTTATCCATTATTTTCTCTAATATTTGATATAATACCTCCGTATTTACCTTTATGTCATCACTTACGAAAATGTTATCCCAATCTTTGTTTAATTCTTCATTTATTTCTGACCATTTTATATTTTTACTGTAGAAGTTGTATTTTCCATATCCTTCCCAGTTTATCATTTCTCCCCCAAATCTGGAAAAGCTTGTCTGCCACCACTTGATGAAGGGACCACTCTGTGCCTAGGATCTGATCCCGGTGACTGAGTTTGTCTGCGACCACGTTCCGTTTCCCTGGGATATACCTGGCTGAGAGCTCTACTGAATTGCTGACCGCCCACTGGTGAAGCTCGATGGCCAAGGCGTGAAGTTGATTGTTCACATAGGCTACCACCGTGGTGTTGTCCGACATGAGAAATACAGAATGACCCACTACCTTCCCCCGAAACTCCTTCAGACCCAGGAAAGCCGCCTTCAACTCCAAGATGTTGATATGTTGCTGCTTGTCCTCCAAACTCCAAACGCCTGAAGCGATGAGGCCGCGTAAGTGCGCACCCCAACCCGCAAGGGAGGCGTCTGAGAACAGAAGGAAATCCAGTGGGAGAGAACGCAGAGGGACACCCCTCAACAGATTCTGGTCGTCCAACCACCAACGAAGGTCTTCTTTCACTTCCACAGACAGAGGAACCATAAACAGGGGAGAGTCCCCCGCCAGAGACCAGAATTCTCCCAGTCTTCATTGCAGAGACCAAAGATGAAGACGCCCATGAGGGACCAGCTTCTCCCGGGAAGATAACACTCCCAGAAGAACCTGCCACTGATGAACTGGCTGATGTGACTTTGACAGGAAGTTGCGCGCTACCGCCTGCAACTTCTCCAATCTCTGATCTGACGGGAAAACTTTTGCCACTGTCGTATCAATGACCATGCCCAGGTAGAGAATCCTTTGAGTGGGTACGAGGTTCGACTTTTCCTGGTTGACTAATATGCCCAAGTCCAGACAGAACCGAAGTAGACGATCCCTGTCCTGCAGTAGCTGCTCCCTGGAAACTGCCAAGACTAACCAATCGTCGAGGTACCTCAGCAAACGGATCCCCTGAGCATGGGCCCAACTTGACACGAGAGAGAAGACCCTTGTGAACACTTGAGGGGCTGTCGTCAGCCCGAAGCACAAGACTTTGAACTCCAAGATGTTGTCTGCAAAGGAACTTCCTGGACGTGGGATGAACAGGATTTGGAAGTATGCGTCCCTTAAGTCTATCGACAGCATGAAGTCGCCTTCCCTCACGGCTGCCAACACTGAGCGCAGGGTCTCCATCTTGAACCGTGTCTTCCTGACAAAGTGATTCAAGGTGGATAAGTCGATCACAGGCATCCATCCTCCCGACGCCTTGGGCACCAAGAAGATGTGACTGTAAAACCCTGGGGACGGATGCACTACTTCCTCTATCGCATCCTTGTCCAGCATTTTCTGCACTTCCTCCCGAAGAGCCAAGAACTTCAGAGAATCTGGAAGATATGCCTTCCTGAGCTGAGGCTTGTCCAACAGAGGAGGAGAAAAGTCAAATGGTAGTAGGTATCCCACTCGAAGGACATCTGCCACCCACTTCTCTGCCAGTTGGCCCAATGGCCAGCCAGGCACCCGCCCACCCGTGGCGCAAGAGAGGGAGAGGCACCTAACCTACCGAAGGCCCCCTTTACCTCTGCCCCTTGGGCCCTTTCTTGGCTTAAAGGAATGTGAGCGAAAGGGGCGTTGATCTTCAGACTTAGGCTGTGTCGAATGGGAAGGCCCTGCCGAACACGAGGTCCTCGATGGTCTACCAGGCAACGATCTCCTCGACTGCTGCTGGACTGGGGGAGGAGGAGGAGCCGGACATCTCTGAGGACGAGACTCCGACTTAAGACACGGCCTGGTGCACCAGTCAGTCTTTGGTGTTAGCCCGGCGCCGGTCTATCGCATTTTCGAGTTTTGTTCGAAGAAAAAAAATTGGGACTCCAACAGATCTCCGTTCCTCAATGCCAGCAAAGACTCAGTGTCAAGCGATCTCTCCATCCTAGACAAAGCCTTGTCCCTCCTAATCAGAAGAAGATTAGCCCATAAATTGGCACTGAGGTGAACCAAATATGAAAACGCCTTGCCCCCGGACTGCAACAAACTGGCAAGTGAGGAGGCACTCACCAACCCTTCTGGGGACCTGTCGGAAGATATCTTGGCAATAACCACAGACCAGAGGTCCAGCCAAGAAACCGTCTGCAACATGGAGGCCGCCGTAGATTCCAAAGCTGAGGTATCTTGCGGAGACAAGGACGGAGCCACTAACCTCACCTGTTCCAAAGTCAAACCAGGCTTCAGGCGAATGACGTCTGGGTTAAGATGGCGTGACAACAAAAATGCAGAGCTTGTAGCATAGTACTTCCTATGTCTCGTGAGAGGCGGGGGTAGTAGTTTGGTAGAGCCCCTAGCACGAAGAGACCCGTTCCGGTCCGAAACAGAGGCGTTAACCTTCTGCAAGACCGATTGAACGTGCCCCGACAAAGGAAGCTGAAGAGAATGATTTGGGGTCCTGAGTAGCTCCCACCAAGGCTTCCAAGCAAGAAGGAGTGTAAGATGACCGAGCCTGAGTCCTACTTTCCAAATTGTTAAAACCCACGTATGAGATCAACAACTTCCGAAAAGGAAGACAAACTCTTGCGTGTCTCCCTCCTCCTGCTCCGGCAATGGAGACCGACGACAAGAAGGGTGTGTAGGCTCTTCTAAAGTACCTTCTCCACCAAAATTATTGGAAGGGCTAGCAGCCAAACAGTCCGAAACCCCTACTAACCTGTCTGGGCTGGGTCCAAGCGTTGGCCTCCGAGACGAACCCACTATAACACCAGGAACATCACTTACCTCAACAGATGACTCCACATGTCCATGAATGGTCACGGGCGTGGCAGACGTATGTATGTGAGGTGGGGGGGAAACTCGAACACTTGAGATCGACGGAGAATCCCATAATCGAACTCTTAGAAGCACCAGAGAGAAAGAAGCAGGCAAACACTCCAGCTGCACCAACTCCGTGCTCACTACCTTAGACCTCTTGACAGGCGCCTTCAGATCTTTACAGCGACGTATAGGCCTTGGAGAAGAAAGAGCACTAACATCACGTGCATGGCCAAGGGAGGTTGCAACATGCTCGCAATGTGCACGGACTGGGGGGGTGGGGGGGGTCACACACTCGAGATTCGAAGCAGAGGACAAAGCAACTCCTGCAGAACGCACACCACTAACACTGCCCGAAACCACAGCACTCTTGGAAACACGTCCGCGTTGTTACTCCCTCAAAGGCGAAGGAAGGGCAAAGTCCTTAGCCTTCCAACGCTTGATACACTGACGAGGCGTAGAGGGGGAAGAGGGAGAGGAAGACAGCACTAGTTTCTTATGTGCACTCTTCTCAAGAGGCGGGGACGAAGCAATACGTTTCCTACCAGTCCTCCCACCCGATAAGGCAGCCAACTTCAAATCCAATACAGTCCAACCTCTGAAGCACTGCCTGGCAGATGACCTCAGACTGATGTAGCGAACTGGGCAGCAGTGATGACGTCACGGCTGAGCAAGGCGGAGCAGAGGAGACGGCTGGGAGAGACGTCATTGATGCAAAGGGGAAAGAGATGCCACTGGTGGAGGAATACACAAAGATGGACCCTGTGACGTCATCAACGAGGCTGACGCCGCAGCATCACTCCGACTCAACTCGGCGGCAGACACTGGCGGAACAATACAAGATGGCCGACTGCTGCTACCCACGAAGATGAGGCCGGGAGGAGGGGGGGATGGCCTGGCCAGACCGGGAAGGGGGGTGCGAGCCTCCACAAAATGCGCCAGCAACCCCTCCAAGGATGGGGTACCCCCTAGCCCAAGTGTCTTCCAAATCGCGGCCATTTTGGATGCCTCCGACACTGGAAGAGAAGAGAATGATGAATAACCCTCACCCTTCTCGGGAACCAAATAAACTCCCGAGGAAGAAGGGGCTACATTACAAATATTACCCTGGCGACCTCCCAATACTTCCATTGACGAATCAATGGATGAAAAGGAAGGAGATGCAGGGACAACGCTACTATGGGGGTTGACTACTGCAGGAGACGAAACATCAGGAATAGACGAAAAACCTTCCCAAGTAGGAAGAGTCTAAACCCTCCGATGTTCTCTCATGCCATAAAACGACCTCCACTGCTCCTTAGGCCATGCCCGGCATTCCGTGCACGGATTCGTAATAGTACAAAAATTCGAAAGACACCTAGGTACTGCGTGTGATGTGAGGGTCGGTCACTGCCAAAGCCAAAAAATGAGAACACGGAAAACCAGGAACTCTGGGGCACATACGCTGACGCCGAGAAGGAGCAGAAGAAGCCATAATACCCGGCAACACACACACACACACACACACTAAAAGAAACAAAACGGGCAATGAACCGGGAAAAGGCCAAGAGAGGTTAACACAACTCTCACCCAGGCGGTCAAAGAAAAGACTGTCGTAGCGGCGTCGTCCTTGACCAATCCTGGCCTGAGCTACACATGCGTTGCCAGATATCACAAGATTCCTTGCTTTCATCTGCCTTTAAATCGCATCCAGCTAAGCGCTAGAAATGATCCTATTGTTAAAATAGAAGGTTTGTTCGCGTATGAACAATTTTAAGTTTTTGGTTAAAAAATGGCAATTTGTCGACTTCGAACAAGGGGAGAACGGTAGTTAACTGCTTGTCCAACAGTGCGCGCGCCTGCGCGCCTGAGAGGTGAAGAATCACTTTTGCTTTAGGCCCATGCAAAAAAATGCAGAGTGAGGGGTGGCATGAGGTGGGACTATATGTAAAGGACCTCAGGTTTGTATAGTTAGGAAAAATGCAATTTTCAACAAATTGCCATTTGTTCCGACACGAATACAAACCCTCGGTCCTTTAACAATAGAAAGACTCACTTCTTGGTGGGAGGAATCTGAGTCTTTTTGGTGAACAGACTGGTGTTCGTCCAACCTTGGAATGCCTCCCTGGTCGTAAGAGCGAGGGAGGGGTCCAAGCCTCTGTCCGATTGATCAGGGTGTGCACCGCAGGATCAATGGTCAGACCTCTGGGCCAAGTACTAAGAGAGAGGCAAGCGTATCTCTTCGTACCAGCAAGCAAGAACTTGTTCCTGTTTGCAAGAGGCAACATAAAGTATGGGTTGTCTCAAGCTGGCATCCACTTCCTCCCCCTTGTTGGAGGAAGTGGTGGATATATGCTCCTATCCCTAGTGAAAGGGATAGGATGGGGCTCTGTTGAGTAGCTCACCTGCATCTCGTCCTTATCCAGCAGGGTGGCGACTGTGTCCCTCTACCCACAGGTAGAGGGGAAGAAAAAGATGGGAAGAGGAGCCAGCCATACACTCATTCACTCATCCATTCTTACAGTTACACCAGGACTCGATGCTGTTCAGCCTGCGAGGGTCTGGGTTCGCTACACAACGTGTTGAGCAGCCACCACGGGTCCCAAGGAAAAAGATCCAAGGACCTGTGGGCAATATCCCGAAGGTAGGAGGTGCATGTGGTCTGGTTGGACCAGCCCCTGCCTTCAGTACCTGCGCCACGGAGAAGTTCTTGCGGACAAAGCAGCATCTCCTTCGCATCGAAGGCGGTGAAGTCCATTAGGGAGGGGATTGTGAAGGACTCGAACCGATCGTCAGGGACCGAAGGGTTCTGAGCGAAAGTTCGGTACGAAATCGAGCGTCACGGATCCCCATCCCCTGGATGCTTGACTTCGCAGGAAAATTCATGCAGTTCCCTCAGAGGAAAAGAAGGGAATAGTCGCATGACCTATCCCTCTTCTCAACTTCGGTGATGTCCAGTACCCATACTGGTCTGTCCGTCTGCAACGAAGTCTCGCATCCTCCTATCCCCATGCAGCGAAGTTCTCGGTAGTGGATAGGACACCGACACTCCATGGTGGGTGTCGATGGTATGGGTACTGTGACAAGCTATTAAGATGAAGTAATGATTGCTCTGTAACAACTGAACTAAGTCCACAGCGTAGTTCGTAACTGACTCGGGCGCTCTGACAGTTGCCGACTGACTGGTTCGGTATCGAAAGTGAGGCAAGTTGTCCAAGCATCCAAGTAAGTCACGTGACCTTCGCCTTTTAAAGGGTTATGCCGAGAGACCAAACAAATAATGTATTTGTTTGTCACCAATGCCGGACGGTGAGGTGATGATTCTCTTAAGGCATATGCTCAAAGGCGAAAGTCAATTGCCTTCTAGAGACCTAGGTCCCTGAAGGCAAGACCCTCTCATAGTAGTTGAATCTCAGCTAAGGAGAAACAACACTATGTGCCGTTGAAGACGAAGGTAGACAATGAATGCTGAAGACGAAGGTAGACAATGAATGCAACCTACGTCTTCCCGCTGAATCGAGAGAAGGAATCTCAAGATTCGAACCTGTGCTTACAAATGACTGAAAACAACTAACCGCTATTTCATTGCTGTCCGGTGAGAAGTCGTAGTTGCAATGAAAGCGGGGCGTTCTTCAGTAATGAAAATACAGGGGAGTACTGCCTGAAGAACTGCTTCTCATGGGCTGAACGTTTGGAAGTAGAGCTTTCAATACATCTGCTAATCCGGGGTGAACAATGAACAATTGCACACCTCTGAATAAGAGATATTTTGAGGACAAACTCAGATTCCGCAAAAATCATTCGCATTATCGCACTGCGATAGATGGTCATTCATGTATGCGAGAATCCCCGTTAATCAGAGACTTAAGTCCGTGATTGTTGGGCAGAGATACGGTTGGTATTCAATCAAAGCAGGGGAGAAAGACATAACCAACAGTGCATCTCGAAGCAGCAGCTGGTACTGAGTTGCCTCGGGCAATTCAATACGCAGTAGCTGTTGCTGACTCGTCATCCTGAGTTGCCAGGTAATCCATTCCACGAAGGAATGCGTTCGGCTAGAACCACCGAGCATAAAAAGATATGTTCGAGCAATTATATTTAGGCGAAACGAATTTCGGTAAATACAAAAGCTGAAATGGTGTTGTCGTGACAAAACCATAAGTATATAAAATTGAAACTGGAAGCTCCTGGGAGGTTGCAGGCAACCCCGAGTTGCAGTTCAATTAGAATACTCCTCGTCTAAGTCGCAATCCGTAGAGTAACTAGGATATGCGCCTACCCCTCGGACAATTCAACTGCTTAACAAAATCATGTCGCGAGGTTAATATACGTAGTATATTTGTAGGATTCTGAACAACGATCTCCACCCTAAATTCTTTTCCTTCAAGAAAACAAAATAAGGATTGGAGATCGACCACCTTCGATCTCTAACAAAGAGAGTGAAGGAGAAGTCTTCCCCGAAGGAAAGCTTCAATGGTGAACAGAATACCGAAGACGATAGTTCAAGCCAAACTGGATGTTCCCGTCCGTTCTCTCTATTCCAGGGTTGGCCACCTACTGTGAGATATCTTCCTTCGGTGGCAGTCTTCTTCCAACGCTAAGAATTCCAGGAATTCGAGCATTCGGCGAGATCCCCGATTATCGTGGTAACAATTATCGGGAACACTCGTCTAACTCCCTTTGGACAGTGGTCTCGCAACTCCCTTTGGACAGTGGTCTCGCAACTCCCTTTGGACAGTGGTCTCGCCTGTGTGTGCTAGAAATTCCGCAGAATTCTAAGCACCCAGCGAAACCCCCACCGGATTCGTTAAACGAATATCGGTTGGTGGTTCTCTCGATTCCCGTAGAAATCGGAGATGGTGCAGGGTCCCTCCTCCACCACCGGGGTTACGTCAAGTAGAACCCGAAGGTCCCCCCGGTAGTGCAGTCCCCAACGTGGGAACCTACAGAGAAATCTCTGTAGGATCCCTCCCCTTTCTCTCGTATCCGTAAGGAGAGAGGGAATGGGGGAGGAATTGGATACTCGCTCGCCTTCCCAGCGGAACTAGCAGTTGGAGAAGAGTAGGAGCAGCCATCGCCTTGTGGTGATGGCCTCTCAGTCTGGAAAAAACGTATTGTCAGAAAACGTTTCCCCACCCTCCTCCCCCCCGAGGAAGGTTACGAACTCGCACTGTAGGTAAGGATCTGCCGCCACTGTCAACGTCGTCTGGGTGGGGCTGATCGACACCTGACAGGAGAGAGCCGATACCGTCCTCTGATCATTCCAGTCCTCATCGAGGTCGAAACCTCTCAGGAGGACCGAGGAGGGGGAGGGGGAGCGCTGTAATACTCTGTAGAAACGCCGCTGTCGCAGTAGAGGAGGTGGAATTAGCTTGTTCGACCGGCCAGACCTGAGCGAGCCATCTTGTCCGGAGACGAGAGGCTCTACCTGGTCCAAAACCGAGTCGAGAAGCTCCGATCGCGTCAAGCCCACCGTCAGCCTGGGTTCCCTTCTTCGGGCTTCAGAACGACTTGAGCCGTGACGCGGGCTCTGCTGGTGGGAGCGGCGATGTTTCCCCTAGGTCGTTGTGCTGACGAATCAGCGCAATAACCTCAGTACAATTCCTCTGAATCTCGGAAGTCACAGCATCTTGCAGAGTAGGACCATCAAGCCCCTCGAACAAGAGCATTCCGAGAACCTCCCCCTTAAGGAGGGGGAACTGCGATAGACCCCTCTCGGATTCCTCCTGCCACTTGCGCGTACGTCCTGGTCGGTCCGAAGATCGTACCTGGTACTTACGGCGTTGTGACGGGATCGTGCGGGGCATGCCCCTCACGATCACCCCGCTGTGCCTCGCTCTTCCTGGTGCAAACCGAGGAAGTTGCAGGCACGGGAGAGGAAGACATGATGCTCCTCTTTCGCTCGCTGGCAGAACCAGCGGGCTTGGAGGGCTGCAGGCGATCGCCAACTTGCAGGCCCAGTCGAGCCGTTTCCCAGGGAAACGGCTGGACCGAGAACAGCGGCCCCGATCTCGTCTGCAGAGGAGCTGCTGCTGGTCCCCCTATCCGCCCGGTCCCTGTGGGAGCGGCGGTCAGGAGACCTGCAGAGACCAATGTCGCGGTGAGACCGGTGCGTGTCCTCGCGGCGCGTCATACCGCTGGTACCAGCCGAGGCTGGCACCAAAGATCGGGAGGGGGGAACCTCTTCCCAGCCTCAGCCCGTGGCTGGTCAGAGACAGTCACGTCTACCAGGGTTACCAGTTGGTCGCTGCGAGAGCGGCCGCTGGCCTGGCAAGAGTCACCTGAGCGGCTCTCACCAGCTTCTGCTCCGTGCCGCGGTCCTGGCGCCGAGCGAACTCTGGCGCCAAAACTTTGGCTATACGCTCTCCCGTGGGAGATCGTATACTCGGAACCTCTCGCGAACGAGAGACCGAGCCGGACCATGGCGTAGCGGCAGCGCCGCTAACACCAGGCGAGGAAGTACCGGTGGTAGCCGGTTACCCCTCTGGTCCCCCTCTTCTTCTTCCTTGCGGAAGAGGAAATGGGCCCTGTTCCCGAAAGAGCAGGAGGACCGGCAGAAGAACCCCCCCGTCCCACGGGAGTGGGATGAGCCCTTAAAAGTTCCCGAAGGAGCCTTCTTGGGGGGAAACCCGGGTTACCAGCTGGTCGCTGCGAGAGCGGCCGCTGGCCTGGCGAGAGTCACCTGAGCAGCTCTCACCAGCCTTATGCTCCGTGCCGCGGTCTCGGTGCCGAGCGAACTCTGGCGCCAGAACTTTGGCTGCACGGTCTCCCGCGGGAGACCGTACACTCGGAGCCTCTCGCGAACGAGAGACCGAGCCGGACCCTGGCGTAGCAGCAGCGCCGCTAACACCAGGCGAGGAAGTACCAGTGGTAGCCGGTACCCCTCTGGTCCCCGTCTTCTTCCTTGCGGAAGGGGAGACAGGCCCTGTTCCCGAAGGAGCAGGAGGACCAGCAGAAGGACCCCCCCCCTGTCCCACCGGAGTGGGACGAGCCCTTAGAAGTTCACGAAGGAGTCTTCTTAGGGGGGGGAGGCAGCCTTCTTCTTCTTCGGCTTGGTAGCCTTAGAAGTCGAAGGGGAAGAGGCGGCAGCAGACGACGACGACGACGATACCTTCCTATTCTTCTTCGTCAGCTCCCGCAGGACAGACGTCAGATCCTCCATCCAGGACGGAGCCGGGGCAATTGCCGAAGCAACACGCCCCGGCTGCACCTGTCCGGAAGGACCTGAGTCTGGGGCAGCAGTAACGTGGCAAGGAGCAGCGAGAGCAGCTGGGCCAGCAGCAAGAACAGCGGTATCGGCAGGTACGGCCGGTACGGCAGGCAAGTCAGGTAACCCAGGAGGCTTAGCTTCAGCCATCGACATCCTGGGTACCAGTGGCAGGTCCAGGGGAGGTTGGGCAGCGGAAGTCTGGGGTCGGCAGCACAAAGAACCCAGGTGGAGCGGCACACCCCTCCTCGGCACGGCAGCGATCGGCCCTTGAACAGCGGCTGTCGGCGTCACCGTCATCACATGCGGGGTATCACAAGTTGAGGAGGGGCGGCGTACCCTGGGGTAGTGTTGTGGTGGTCACCGCTCCCGTCCCCACCAGACGCTGAAACAACCCCTGGACACTAGGCACGCCCTGCAGACCCTAGGACGCCACACCTGTCCCAGGTTACTCGTTCTGCGGAAGCAACAAAAGAGTGATTAGTGGAGGGGTACCCTCGCGCGGGGGGGGGGCTAGCCCCACCCCGAATGAACGGGAGACCCCGAAGACAATTGTACGTCGGGGCACCGAGAGCCCTCCTCTACGCTCGACAGTTCGGGCGAGGAGAAGGATCTCCCCCGAAGGGGAAGGTGCCATTCGTGGGAGCTGAGCGGGGGGGGGGAGGGGGCAGGAAAAAAGACGAAGAATCGGATACCAAGGGAGTCGCGGGAGAGCTTTCCGACGACTTCCTGGCAGACCTTCGCTTCCCCCACCCCCGCACAGCCGTGACAATACGTAATGTGAAAATGAAACAGGATACTGCACTTGCGATTCACTTTCACACAACATAAAGGGGAAGGATCAATCACGGGAAAGAGCGGAACTTTGATCCAAAATGAAAATGATGCAATCATAATAATATATGAAAATGAAAAAGAATACCGCACTTGCGATTTCACTTTCACACAAAATTAATAGGAGAAGGATCAAATCCCGGGTATGAGCGGAAACTTGATCCAAAAATATAATGCTATCATAAAAAAAATATGAAAATGGGAAGGATCAATTCCCGGGTAAGAGCGGAAATTGATCCAAAATTAAAATTGATGCAATTACATAATAAATGAAAATGAAAAAGAATACTGCAATTGCGATTCCACTTTCATTGCATTCTATTATACAAAATAAGAGGCTCGTGCCGAGCGCCTTCACGCTCTCGGCAACGAACGCACAGGGCAAAAATATAATGAAAGGAGTACTTACATTTTAATTACACACTTTCGCCCAATATACATGACTCGTCGCGAGCGCGCTCCCGCCCTCGGCACCGAGACATGATTCAAGGGTATCAAATTCATGAAAAGAGCGGAAACCGCCGCATTTACGGCGATAGCTCCATCTTGGCCCATAATTAAGCAATGAAAATGAAAACAGAGTACTTACAGTTTCATTTCCAACTCAAACAAACCGTTAGTAGAAAACACAATATAAACAAAGCATACGACGATGAAGTGGGCAGAGAGCGATGAGAACACATCCTTCACACCCGCGGCCGAAAGCAAAAGTGATTCTTCACCTCTCAGGCGCGCAGGCGCGCGCACTGTCGGACAAGCAGTTAACTACCGTTCTCCCCTTGTTCGAAGCTTACGACCGTTCCAGCTGCCGCTAGCTACTTCCTATTGTTAAAGGACCGAGGGTTTGTATTCGTGTCGGAACAAATACTGATTCATTGTTTTATGATGATTATCTGCTTGATCCTTGATAAAGTTTATCGTGTTTCTGTAAGTTTTTGATAGTAAATCTATTGAGTGACCAATAGATTTATCTGCAGAGAATCCTTACTGATGCTGGGCACATACACTATTGGATTTACACTACTCAAACTTGGATTTATGTTCTTTATGAAATACTTGTTTTCTAAATGTTTATTATTTGAGATGAATCGTATTTGTTGTTAGTTGGCCTATACCTTTGGCCGATTGCTTGGCTGGCCCAGATAGGCTGTTTGTAATCACCTGTTGTCCACCAGGTGGTATTGGAATGTTTATTCTTTTCTGATTCTTTCATGCTGTGTCCTATGTACCATGTTTATTGGCTTTTTTATTTTCCTGTACAGTACTACTATAGGTGTTGCCAGGATTGGGTAACGAGTGGGATTTTAGTTTCTTGGTGTGGGGATAAAAGAAGTGGTGCGAGGTGAATGAATAATTTTAAGAGGTCTTGGAAGATGCGAGAGGCTTAAAATTACATTACAATTTGTTAGGTCCAGCCATTAGCATATTTTATCTTTCATATGGCATTACTCCTCTATTGCTTGATAAGTTTGAGTCCTCTCTCTCTGCTTTGCCGCCACCTACTCCCTTTGAGATTCAAGAGAAAAGGATGGGTGAAACTGATAAAGATATTTGTTAGAATTTGACAAAGTATATTATGGTTTCCCGCTTAGTGATCAACCTTTTTCAGTTTCCTCCCGTGGATCCACTATCTTACCAGGAAGGATAACAGGAATATTTAGTGTTTTCTATTTTTAAAAGAGCTTTTAGGTCGCTTGGCTGAGCAGATGTTTTTCCAGCTGCACTAACCCACAATCCTCATTCAATATGGTAGTAGTCTGCTAACTTTAACAGTAGGTAAGATTCATCACAAATAAAAAAAAAATTTTCATGATATTAATTATTTGAATACTATTCTGCTGTTCAAGTAGGCAAGTATCGGAACACTACTTAATCTTATCAAAAAATGTTCATACACATTTTGTATCGCCATTCCAAAGATTCTTGAAGGTAGGAACAAAATAATAAACTATAATTAGTGCAAAAAAAAAAATACTTACGCTGATGATTCAGCCCCATGGCTCTTGCTAAAATAGTGCTATAATCTTTATTGATAATTCCAGTTATCATTTCTTCCATTCGACTCTGGACTAAAGACCGTGTGTCTGGCTGGCAAGCCTGGATGGAATTCAGAATGTAAAAAACTTTAGTACAGTTGACCCCCACCTATTCACGGTTCAGAATTCGTTGATTTTTCATTGAAAAATATTCACCAATTACCGTATTCTCATGTTATTGTTATGACTACATTTTTTTATGACAAAAAATTGAGTAATTTTCAAATATTAAACAGCAGACTATCAATAAAATGTATTTATTTTTCAATCCATATTAAATATTAAGGTAGTGTATATAGTACTTAACTTCCCAGAGTTTCCCCAATTACTGTGCAAAGACAAAAGGTCTGCTTCAATACTAGATGAGAGAAAATGGATGTACTTGAAAACAGGGTCTTTTGAATAGTTTTCACACGTAGTTGTAAGCCACATATTTTTATGGGTAATGCTTTAAGTTGACTTTAAACTGATATTAAAGTATTCTATACTGCGTTTACTTTTCTAAGATCGCTCCGGTGGGGCCAGGTAGAAAAGGCAGAGTTGTCATATCTACGGGAATGTAAGTCCCATTCAATGCTTCCCGCAGGTATAATCCTTCTTAGAAGGATTCGCTTTAGACCTTGGGAGTCGAGGGAAAGGGGTTGCTTCTTCCCCGTTAACTTTTTTTTTTCTTTTTTTTCGATTCTATTTAGCTATTCCTTCTTTCTCTTTCTATAATTATAGATGCGCTGAATGACCTGTTGGCTCCAGTGTTTGGACTTGAAACATGAAAACATAAATTTATAAGTCTATCGATCTATTATCCCCTTAGAAAAGACAACCACTCATTCCTTCTTTGCATAACATTTTTATCAAAATCATCCAAGTCAGTCACAGGACTCACTTTCTCTTTTCTTTTTTGAAACACTGAAGATTCTACTATATTTCCCGCCTCTCTTACTTCTTAAGTCTACGAATAGTCATTTCTGACACTTTTGTTGCTTCAGATGTTCTCTGGATTGCCTTCGAAACATCAGTTAAAGGACCTTCATGATGTTTTTATAAAACGAAGTATTTCAGGAAATTATAGACTATTTCCTTGGCCTCAGGTGGTGGGTGAAGACGTTTACGGGAGTCACTTGGGC
>NC_061100.1:19493007-19498007 GCF_015104395.2 Macrobrachium nipponense | reverse complement strand
ACTGTATCTCCATTCATATTCTTTCTTCCACCCTGTTACCACCCTACCATCTCCCGACAACTGTTTCATAGTGCAACTGCGAGGCTTTCCTCCTGTTACATTTCAAAGCTCTTTCAAATTCCCTTTGAGCATTGCATGACCTCAAAAATCCCCACTCCATATCCATATTGCCATTATACTTGATGCACAAGTAGCGAGCAAAAAGTGCCTCTTCAAGACTGACGACAGGAATAAGATAACAAAGGAGGCTTATCAATATTTCAAAACAGGTCTGCAATGCCGCAGTGCAGTGCAAAGATTTCCGTACAATGTGCGTGCCTGACTCACTCGAAACACTTGCTCCAGGATTCCTATATACTGACGACATGCAGAATGAGCGCACAGGGTTGGGTTTTGACTCCATTGATATTTCATTTTACTGCTCTCTTAATTGTACGTGAGTTCACTTTTCCTCGAAATTACTTACAAGTTGTTTTTCGCTGTCTAGAGCACCACACCACAAAAGTTCATGCGTGTGCCTTCAATTATTCATTTCTTAAGTGCGACGATCAGTTTCTTAATTGCTGTTAAGTTTTTCTTGCTTAAATGTGCATACTGCACTGTATAAAAGTAAACTTTGCAAGGGTAAGGTTTTACAATTGCTAAAAGGAATCTGTTACCTAACACTTATATTTATTAACCTCACTGGAAGCTCCTCATGGAAAATGTTGAGATCATGAATGAAGTTATTCAGTAGATTTTCTCATTTTAACTTTCTCTTTATCTTTCTTAATAATTAATCTTCCACTCACTGAACCACTTTCATTTTGTCTTGCTGGTCATATTTGTTACTTTATTTTCGCCTGTTAAACAAGATGTATTTATAAAAACATAGATAACAATTACCGATGGATGGTCATTGTGGACTTCTCTTCGTGTTAACATTGCATTCTTCTTTTGTAATATCACTCAAGAATACTCAGGCCCTTTCATGTTAAGTGAAAAAAAAATCCATTCAAATTCTGACGCGCCCAAATTGCTCTGTTATTCACAATAGAAGACACAACCCATTCATGCCACGCGTTCATGCAAACATGCAAATTATAAAGGAAAAGTTGAGGGCATTGCAACTAAGTAACGGTCCGTGACTATCTCGCCTTCAGGCTCATTCGCTAAGACGTTTCAACCAGTTTCTTGCGCCGATTCCTACGATAGACCGCTGGTAGCTCGTATAGGTATGTGAATCTTCATCAGTATAATCACAGGCACGTTATATATATATATATATATATATATATATATATATATATATATATATATATATATATATATATATATATATATATATATAATATATATATATATATATATGAATTCTACCCACCATATAGTTATATACGCCCTGTCTCTGTATCTTTGTGACCATGTCTTTGTTGTAAGACGGAGGTAATTGGCATCTCACTCACTCTTTCCTTAGACGCTTACAGTAACTTTGTTCGTAAAATCATCACTTTTTACTTTTCTGTTTTAATCCAGTAGATTTAATATATATATATATATATATATATATATATATATATATATATATATATATATATATATATATAAATTGTTTGATTTTAAATCACGAAAAAGTAAAAAGTGATTATACTACGAACCAAGTGACACCCACGAAGGAAAGAGTAAACCAGTGAGATGCCAAGTACTTCCATCTTATTAGAAGTCCTAAAGAAATACAAAAAAAGAATGGGAGACCACAAAACCGTCAAAAGATTAACACTGAAATGTACCTAATGGTAATCCTCCTTATATTTTGTCTATCAAATCCTCCTGTAACACATGTTTATTATAGCAGATTCCAACAAGTTCCTGGAAATTATTACTTCGTAATATTAGGTTGCTTTGCGCCCAATTTATACTGTGGGACTTTTCACTTAGATGCAAAAATGGCGCAGTATTAGTCTTGACCTGTTCTTACTGTTGTTCTTGTTGTTTTAATCTGGCATTTAATTCTTTACTGGTCTGACCTAAGTAAAATAAATCACAATCCGTGGAATCACATTTAAAATTCTTGTTCAGTTCTTTATTATTGGACCAACTTCAATGAATTTAAAGGTTTTTTCTTCGGCTTACTTAAAATACTTAATAAAATAGTGAATTTTCCAAAAAAGGTTTTTATATGAAACGAAGAATAATAAGTTTGTAAAAATGGATAAAATGATCTACTTTGAAAAAATGGAAAACTTATCATCTGAATCTAGTACTACTTACAAAAAGAGTATGGAAAGACCCATTAGCTGATGTCATGCAAGTTTCAATTCCAAAATAAAAACTATACCAGAGGGATTCAGTACAATAAAAGAGAAAGTGACGACAAAAGCTCAATCTTTACCTTAAGCGTACGGATTAATCAAGACCCATAAAAGAGGTTTTGCTATTCGGCCTATTATCAGTTCAACCGGTTCTATTAGTTATGAACTTTCTAAATATCTAGTTAAATTACTATATCACCTACCCTGGGTACTGTTTAAAATTCCCACTTACAAAACTCTGTTGATTTCTGTGCCAGACTTTCCCATATTGACATACTGACAAATTAACCAGTTTTTACGTGACTTCTTTATTTATTACAGTTCCTATTGATGACTTACTTCAGTATTTATCACATTTGGACTTGTAAAATCTAGAATTACCTACCAATGTCATTATCAATTTGTTATTCTTTTGCATAAAAAATGTAAATTAAACACTTTCAATGGTAATTTTTATGAGCAAATATCTGTTATGGTTATGGGGAATCCTCTTTTGCCACTTTTGTCTAATATCTACATGGAGTTCTTTGATCTAGATTTATTAAAAGAAATTTATTCTTTAAGGTGTTTTGGGTTGGATATGTAGACGATTATTTTTGCATTGTAAAAAAATTATTCCTGATTTCTTGCACACAATTAATGATCTTGTACCATCTATAAAATTCACAATAAAATATGAAGAAAATAATTGTGTAACATCATTTTTGGATGTCTTAGTTACTAAAATAACTTAAGACATCAAAGAACTCCATGTAGACATTAGACAAAGGTGGCAAAAGAGGGTTCCCCAGAGCCATAACAAATACGTATTTGTTCATAAAAATTACCACTGAAAGTGTTTAATTTACATTTTTTTGTACAAAGGAATAACAAATTAATAACAACATTGGTAGGTAATTCTAGATTATACAAGTCCAAATGTGGTAAATATTGAAGTAAGTCATCAACAGGAACTGTAGTAAATAAAGAAATCACGTCAAAACTGGTTAATTTGTCAGCATGTACTGAATAATTCAATAAGGGGAAGTCTGGCACAGAAATCAACAGAGTTTTGTATTTAAAAAGTTTATAACTAATAGAACCGGGAGAACTGATAATAGACCGAATAGCAATATCTCTTTCACAGGTCTTGATTAATCCGTACTTTCAAGGTGAAGATTGGCCAATCGTCGCCACTTTCTCTTTTATTAAACTGAATCCCTTTAGTATAGTTCTTATCTTGGAATTGAAACTATGTATGACATCAGCTAATGGGTCTTTCCGTACTTTTTTGTAAGTAATACTAGAATTAGATAATAAGTTTTCCATTTTTTTCAACGTAGATAATTTTATCAAATACATATTACAAAACAATTGGATTTGCCAGCTTAAGTAATATGCAAACTTTTACTATTCTTCATTTCATATATAAACCTTTTTGGGAAATTCACTCTTTTATTAAGTATTTTAAGTAAGCTGAAGAAAAGACCTTTTAACTAAATTCATTGAAGGTGATACAATTGTGTTTTTCTTTTCCAGTCTGGATATTTCTGAGATGACGTTTATTTTACTTAGGTCAAACCAGTAAAGAATTAACAGTTTTTGTTTTAAAGTATATATTTGCCATATATCCAATTTAACTCTAACCAAGCTAAACAAATTAAGATGTCAACATTTTCCAGTATGTATCTAATTAGAGCTCTTAGAATTTGTAGTCCTGAATTTTTGGAAGATAAGTCTAAAATTATTGATGAAATAGGAGATTCATTAAGCTATCCTGCACATGTAATGGAACTTTCTAAAAATAAAGCAAAAAAAGACATATTACAATCCAACCAGTGTTGACACCAAACTTAAGAATATTCTATGTTTACCATTTTATCCCAATTTCATTCCTGCTGTACCCATTTTAAAAACTATTGTTATGAACTTAATATTTAAATATAATAATCTTTTGAGAAATAAACTAATTAAGAATAGCCTGTCCAATTCAAACAATATTGTATACAGTATTCCTTGTAGAGAATGTAACAGGATTTATATTGGTCAAACATCAAAAGGACTAAAAGTGAGAATCTCTCAGCACAAATATGCCATTTCAAGAGGCTTAAGACAGGCCATGCGATTAACTGGGATAATTCCTTGACAATCTACTAGGTCAACAATCATCGCAAAAGGAATCTGTTGGAGTTGAAGCCACGTCAACAAGGAATATAAATCTCCATCTGAACTGTCCCTTGATCGTCTTTGTCATTTTTGCTTAAAGAACATACTGCCCAGATTAACAAACTGTAACCCTGCCCCCCTTCTGTACACACACACACACATATATATATATATGTATATATATATATATCGAGCTACAATGTCCTTTAATATATAATTCGCTCTACCTCGGAATTAATATATTTTCATATATGCTTAAGCGAAGGGGAATTTTTTCTCGATAATAGACTTGCCTGGACCAGGGCGCGAACCCATGGCTCCTTTCAAATCCAGGAACGTCAGTGAAGCTTTTACCTACTACACCACCGCGAGAGGTGGTGAAGTAGGTAAAAGCTTCACTGACGTTCCTGGATTTGAAAGGATCCATGGGTTTGTGCCCTGGTCCAGGCAAGTCTATTATCGAGAAAAAAATTCCCCTTCGCTTAAGCATATATGAAAATATATTAATTCCGAGGTAGAGCGAATTAGATATTAAAGGACATTGTAGCTCAATATATGTATATG
>NC_061100.1:19475507-19485507 GCF_015104395.2 Macrobrachium nipponense | reverse complement strand
ATGGTAGAAGCAAAAAATAATGGTAACTATCCAAGTTTACAGTACATGATTGGTTCAGTCCTCAGTCCTATTCTATCTAGGTGGATATCGTCTTTCTTTTATGGAAAATAAATTTCGTTCTTCGTTGACAACACTTGATGGCTTCTTGTTTTCTGCGACTTGCTGCCTGGAGACAAGTCCTGGGAGAAAATATCCTTGTGTATTGGTATACAATAACAAGTGTGTCCTTGACTTCCTACTGAGATTGTGTATTGTGTTTATGCAAAATTTCATTGGACATTCTTACTGTAATTTTCTGAGTAACCTTGTACATTAAACAATATAACTTCACTGCTTGATACTAAAACAAAATTGGCAACTCGGTTAAAGGAACCGGTTAGTGGTTAATACTTGTAGGTTTCTTCTACTGTGACAACAATTAGTTAGTTTTCACCAATCAATATCTTGTTAGTAAGTTTTCAACAACTACTATCTTGTTAATGAGTCTTCATCAATTGACTTCTTGTTAGTGAGTCTTCATCAATTAATATCTTATTAGTAAGTTTTCATCAATCAACATCTTATGGATTTGAGCAAAATAAATGTATTAATTACCCCTTCAAAATCATAATCATTTCTGAAACGAATTCTCTTATCTTAAAATTTCTTAATGTCTATCTTAACCCGTCTTATTTATTCTTTTACTAATAAGAATGTTCTTATGGAACGATTAAACTTAATATCCGTCTTGAAATTCTTATACTGCGCATTGAACTGTTTCTTACATACCCAAATATTTCCCTTCAAGTCAAAATAAATTTGAAGTTAGTGCACGTAACTCAAAATTCTTGCTACAAACCGACTAATTAAAGTAAGAATTGTAACAATAAAAGATTATTCCTAAGTCGACCAATGAAGGTAAACTTAGCAATAACGAAATCAAATAAATACATGGGAATAATTGGATGAATTAATGGGTTTGTTCTTCTGTTTCACTGAAAAGTGACTCTTCTATTTCTTAGGTTATATCTAGTTCCTTCTTCTGGAATGTCTTCTGATGTCTCTGTCATTTCGGATTCTTCAACTTCTTTGGTTCTCTTGACCTTGTCCTTGTTTATCCAAAATTCTTCTTCTTCTAATGATTCAGCATATGTGGAAGGCATTTGGTTATTCATTTTCTTAACCTTTATCTTAGTTTCTTGTTAGTCTACGACCTTGTAGGTCTGTGAAAATTTTGTGGCTAACTTATAATTAATACCACTTCTTACTTCCTTCTTAATATAGACTTCATCCCCTTTCTTGTAGTCTACAGGCCTAATCTAATTCTTGATGCTTCTCTATCATATTCTGGCTGGGCTTCTTCTAAATTCTTGTGCAATTGCTTGTGTATTACGTTAAAGTTTCCGATTCTTATCTTCATGATATCTTCAGAGTAATTAGGCTGTATTGGCTGATTCAGCCATGCATAAGGTAATCTGGGTCATATCCCATCAAAGCTTTTATGGGAGTGCTCGAGTACTCGTATGATGCCTTGCATTTAATGATAATTGGACTAAAGGTAAATTGACGTCCCAGTCCAGGATCCTGTCCTACTGTGTGAGTAATACGTCTAAAACCTTTATGTTATTCCTTTCTACCAAGCCATTGCTAGCTGGGTGATACGGCGTATCGCTACCTTTTCTACTTAAAGGCGTTACAATTTCTTGAACTAACGAGTTGTTGAACTCGGTCCCATTATCAGAAATAATGAGCTGTGGGGCAGAATATCTTGCAAAAATAAAAATCTTATCAAAGAGAGCGGTTGCGCATTCCTTGGCACTTTTACTAGTTAGTGGTACAACTCTGTATATCTCGTGAGCGCGTCGATACATACTAGTATATTATTCCCATCCCTTTACTCGTGGTATGGAGATTAGTGATAAGATCAATAGATACTCTTTCGAAAGGAGTCTGTGGGATAGGATATTTCCCTAGTGGTACTATCCTTGTCTGCTCTTCCTTGTAGCTGTTGCATGTATTGCAGCTCTTCACATATTAATTAACATCTTTGTGAATTCTCTTCCAATGGAAAGTTCTTTGTATTAATCTAATTGTCTCATCCCTTCCTGGGTGAGCTCTCATGTCATCGTCGTGCATTAGCTCAATGACCTTGTTTCTTAGACTCTTAGGTACTAATCTTTTGTGCAGCACCACCTAGAAAATTGACCAAATGGGTCATATTCGTGGCACGTCCAAATAATACGCCATCTATGTCCGTTAGTGCATCTGTGAGGACATCCAACCTTCCTACCTAGTTCGGTTAATTCTTGTTGGCTGTGTTTTCGTTCGTTTCTAACGTATTGAAACAGTTCCCTTATATCGTCATCTCTTTCTTGTTCCTTGATGAAATTTTGCCGGGAAAGCTTCTCTGTATAATGCATGGTGAGTACATTTACGTCATTGCACATTGTTTCATTCTTTTCTTCTTCTTGACTTATCATATTTATACTATCATCTTGTGACACATATCTTGATAATGCATCTGCTACCTTATTCGTCTTCCCAGGGACGTATTTCACCTCTATATATCATAATCTTGGGCTGTCATGAACCAACGGGCTCTTCGTCCAGAAAAATTAGGGTTCTTTAGCATTTCTACTGCGGCTGAATGATCCTTGAACACGGTTATCTTGTAACCAAAAATGATATATCTGAAATGCTTTAAAGCGTCTATTATAGCTAGAGACTCGAGGTCTGTTACTGAGAAGTTCACTTCTGAGGGCTTTAATTTCCTACTGTAATAAGCTATCGCATTGTACTTATTATCTTGTTTCTGCATTAAACATGCTCCTATACCAATGCGGCTTGCATCCGTGGCTAAAAAGAATTCTTTGCCAAAGTCTGGGAAGCTAAGTACTGGCGGGTGTGTTAATCTTTCTTTCAATTCATCGAATGCTTCTTGCTGCTCGTCTGTCCATGTGAATGATACATATTCCTTAAAAAGTTCAGTTAGTGGTGCGGATATGACTGCAAAGTTCCTATGAATTTGCGGTAAAAACCTGCTAAACCTAAGAATGACTTTACGTCCTTCTTGCATGAGGTGTTGATATTTCCTTAATCGACTTAATCTTTAAGTCGTTTACTTCTACGCCCTTTTCACTTAGTGTATGACCAAGGTAGTCTATTTTACTTTTAAGGAAGTTACACTTCTTTAGTTTAAGCTTCAGGTTGGCTTTTCTTAATCTCTTTAGGACTTCTCTGACTAAGTCTGTGTGTTCCTCTATAGTGTCTGTTGCTATTACCAAATCATCTATTTAACAGTGTACGTCCTTGCCTAGTAAATCGCCCAAAATTTTATCCTTATTAATCTTACAAAAGTACCGGGCTTGACTTTAGACCAAAGGGCATTCTTACATACTGGTATCTGCCGTTACTAGTGGAAAAAGCAGTCAAAGGTTTACTTTCTTCGTCTAGAGGAATTTGCAAGAATCCCTGCAATAAATCTATAGTGGTGAAGTACTTCTTGGACCCTATCGTGGCGATAAGATCTTGCATTGACGGCATTGGATAAGGATCATTTCAGTAATTTGGTTTCAATTTTTCTGAAATCCACAACTATTCTATAAGTTTTGTCCCTTTTAGGAACTAGCAATAGTGGAAAAGACCATGGGGATTTAGATGGTCATATTATTCCTTGCCTATTCATTCTTTGTACTTCTCTTTCAATGATCTCCTTCTGGGAATGTGCTACTCTGTAAGCTGGTATGTAAATTGGCTTTGTGTTTGATGGAATGTCTATCTTGTGCGTTATTTCACGTGTATTTCCCAAGGTGTCGCCGTCTAGAGCGACTATATCATTATATTCGCACAGTAAGTCTATGAATTCCTCTCTAACATGGTTTTGCCTAATGTCCTTTAAATGAGATCCTATCTTAGCTCTTCTCTTAGTTTTATGTCCTGAGCATAATTTTCATGTTTCCTTTACTGATTGCTGCTACCGTTTCCCCTTTCTACAACTCGGATAGGTATGAGTATACTTCTGCTAGGGCCTATCTCTGTAACCTGGTGTTTAATTTAACCTTTCCTCCTCTGTTATTCGTAATCTGTAACGCTATTTTGCTCCGTCTGACTTCATGTAAACTAGAAGAATAATGTATTCCGTTTACTTGCGACTTTTCAGTAAGCGTGAGAATTTCCTTCCCTTCAAAAATTGGATTTACTGTACATTCTACCCAAGTACTTTCTCCTGGTTTAAGTCTTAATTCCCTCTCTAGCTTTAGATAAGTGCATTGATTTGATTCTAAGAGGTTAATGATCTGTTGTGAACTCGTGATGCATTCTGGATATCTTCCCTCTGTCTTATCCTTCTTTAAAATACCTTTCACCGTGGGATTCCCTTGAGTCTGAGTTCTTTTAATTGACTTGCATATTGGTATTCTAGAAATCTCACGACCGTTTTTAATCACTAGTTGTTCTCTAGGAGCATCAATGCTTATCCCTTGTCTAGCCATGGTTGGATAACCTATCAGCAAATGAGCAAAAGCTAATTGTATATCTCTGGCTACCAGAACATTTTCTCTTAGAGCAATTCTTCCTAGCCTAAATGGAAAATCTAACTGTCCAATTACGTGGATATCATTACCCTGGACGTCTGTGATTCTACAATCTACCGCTGGGTTCAAACTTAAGTGAGAAAAATACAATCCATACACCTTTTCTGACATTATATTCTTAGGACTTCCGGTATCAAAGAATGTAACAATAGGTTTCTCTAGACCGACATGTGCGGGAAATAATGGTCTATAATTATATTCATTCCCTACATCAACTTGCTAACCTGTGTAGCTGGCTTAGCCTCGACATTCCGGACGTTCTCTCTGTTATAGAGGAAGATTCATTGTACCAGTAAGCAGAAAAATTTCCCCATTGCGTCGTCTGACATTGACTGAACTGATTGATAACCTATGCTTGCTGTTTGATTAGCATATCTATTTGGAGCTGAATCTCTATTTCCTCTAACTGGGGGAGATTGACTTTGGTTTCTACCTCTGCCTCTCGACTGAGATCTACCTCTAGGAGTTGAAACAAATTTATTTCTGCATTCTCGAGCACTATGTCCTGTTCTCTTATGGAAAGGACAGAAGGCCATCCCTCGGCAGTCACTGGCATAATGTCCTCTCTTTCTGACAGTTATAACACGTGACTGTCGAAAATCCTCCTTGAGAAGATTTACCTGGCATCTTATTCATGATTTCTAGATGGTGTCATAGTCTATTTGGACCCCTTTTTTTTTTGTCCTATAGCGACTAAAGGTCTGTATATAGGAGTTCCCTTCAGGTCTTCTACTAGGATTTTGGTTTCATCTCTTCAATCTCTAACTACATCATCGGATGTCTCCCACTTAACGAGTCATCCTTGCAATAACTTCCGTTGGCAGGCTTCCAATCATTATTGCTAATCTAAATATTTTTTGTTTTTTGACATGACCCGATTAGCATTTTTGCTTGCCTCCTTCTACCTCTATCCAACCTGTGGATTCCATGAAGTTACCCCATTCATTCATATTGTTATACAACTGAGCTAGCTAAAACTTGATAACGTCTTTCGTCTAACTTAAATTGACGCACTATCCTTGCCAAGCTAGTAAACTGGATCCCTTCACCAACTGTGGAATAGACCTTCCTAAAATACCGTTTCAATTCTTCCCAATTCTAAGATCTCCGGTAAGTCTCGGAATGGACGTATCGTTTTAAGTCTCCTCCGGTTCCAAATCAAGATAACTCTTGGCTTCAATAAGCTTTTCTCTATCTGTCCCCGTTATGGCTAATCTAGGCGTGTCTCCACTTGCTCTATCCAGTTCTCTAAGTTACAAGCTAACTAACTAACCATCCTTTCTTCCGCAAAATTTAGCTATATGATTAATTACATGTCCCTTATGTGTTCCCATTACTGCTGCGCTCGAATTCGCGGACTGTGTACCTTCCGGCATGGTTAATTTCCTTGTTTGACTTCTCGTGAGCACAGGCGTTCTTACGTTCTGATAAGGAGTCGGTCTCCCTTTGACCATCGACTCGTTAATGGAAATTTTCTTAAGTACTGAGTATCATTAAAAGTATCAAATTATGACAGTAATATCCCGGAAAGAAAATGATAATAACAATAAACTGTTTTTACTTAAGTATTCGATTACCCCACCCCCCAAAAAATAAAAGAATTTTCCCAGAAAATAATTCTCAAAGTCTTACGTTACGGTAAGCGATTCTTAAACAACAACAAAAACCCTCGTTAACAGTCTGGTAAAAATGATACTGAACTGACCATAAAGTGTACGCTAACGAGAGACCTCCCGTGAATTACCCTTGTTATCCTAAACAAACAAAAAATAAAAACAAGTAAACGTTCACTCGACGTAACAAGTAAAAAGCAAATACTAAAACAAAAAAAAACAAAGTACAAGAAATCACAAAAAACAACCAAAACCACAAAAAAATAACATAAAATGACACAATCAAAATTCAAATTAAAATTTAGTTATTGGTTAGTAAATACAAATGTTCGGGAAAAGGTCTTAGTAGCTGATTAGTTAGAATTATTAAATAAAGAAATATCGTGAGGCTTCGTTGCCAAAAAAAAAAGTTCAGTGTAAAAATCCTTTTATCTTGAAATACCAAAAATTGTTTAACTGAAAAGCTAATCGCGTAATTTACTTTTAATAAAGTTTAATGTTATGTAAGTGTGGGGACATTTTATTTGGACTTAACTTCTTTCGTCTTCTTCGGCACCCGGGGTTGCGTCTGACAGCTTGCATTCGCCTACCAGCGCGTTGAATGATGCGTTGTTACGTCTGCGGGAAGGGGACCTCTCTCTCTCTTCTTTCCTCTCAGAGCAGGATTGCGTTGACTGATGCGTTTTCGGGATTGTGTTTTCTTTCCTCTTGATATTTTTCTTCACGTTTTCGACATCTTGTTCTTCTAGTAGATCGACTGTTCTTGTTCTTCGGAGTGGAGCTTTTCTTCGCAAAGTGTGGGTGGCTTTGTTTGTGAGGGATGCTTTTATTGTTACAACTCGGTAACTGTCTTTGTATTTGGGGAAGCACTGATAACTGTCTTTGGGGAGAACTTTCTATTTTGAGTGGCGTGAATGGATTGAAACATCTTATGCCGAAACTAAACTTTTGATTCCGTTTCGCGGCCGCTGTTTTTAACTGTCATTCGTGTCTTCGTATCACGTCGCTAATCACCATTTCTTTGCTGTCTTTCTCTTCCTATCCTTACCGCTCGACACTAATTAATCTTGTCTCTATATCAATCTTTATCTCATCGTATCCCACCGCTGCCACCAATTAATCTGTGACGGTACTTACTTTCTTCGCACAGCTCTAAGGTAACGTGTGCCGACTTGGAGGCTGTACTTTGGGGAATTAGGTAAAAGGGTTATATTAGGATGAGAAATTAATTGATATGTTTCTTTGCATTTAAGTTTATTCTTCGTTAGGGGTTCTTACAAATGTTTTCCACCTTCTGAGTTACTGGGCTCTTGAACTGATAAAACTTAATTGGCACTTGTTGCAATTACGAGTCTATAGGCATGAGGGAATTTTACTGAGTATTGATTGTCACTTATCACTGTCTTTTGATTGATTCGCACACCACACTTTTGCACCTGTTCTTCTTCTGGGGATTCTTCTGTCTTTCTCTGTTCGGCTGCTGCACCACTCGTGCTCTCCCCCCTCGTTCCCCTCTTTGTCGTTATCTTCTCTTGACTTCTCTGTTCCCCTTTTTTCTCTGCTCTCCCTTCT
This sequence comes from Macrobrachium nipponense, assembly GCF_015104395.2. Classification (NCBI taxonomy): domain Eukaryota; kingdom Metazoa; phylum Arthropoda; class Malacostraca; order Decapoda; family Palaemonidae; genus Macrobrachium; species Macrobrachium nipponense. The sequence continues at coordinate 19,477,751 of NC_061100.1, read as the reverse complement.
TCTCTCTCTGTCTGCCCTTTTTGTTGGGTTGAAATCTCCTTAGCACCGCCTTTGAATTTTTGGATTCTGACTGGGCGTGGTATTTTCTGAAAGACTTTTTGTGTCTTAGTGGCTACAGACATTATACAAGACCACCTTCCTGTCATGTCTTCTACAATGATTCGTAGGCTTTGAATTTGTATACGCCTCCTTCTTGATGTCCTGGCTTCTTGGGGGTGTATCCTTTTCGTAACCTCATAGGTCATTCGTTGATACTCCTTTTGGGCTGTCTTATGACCAACACTCATGGCTTTTGATTCGTCGATACTAGAGGTCTATCTCGAAAGGGTGGAGCACTTAAGAGTTCAGCACTCCCCTCCTTTGAACAACGGGTCATAGAATTCCTTTTTAACGTATGCCAGATGGCTCTCTCTGACCTGTTCACGAAGGGAACGGCGATTAGTCATAGGCGCTAATGAGAGTAGTTTCCAATTTCTCTAATATGCCTGGGAGTTATCGCTCAACGCCCATAATCTCCTGTCGGTCACTAATCGCTGGTACGGACAGAGGATTTTTGGGGGAGATGAAAAGCAGATGTCTGATGGCTTTTTGCCTTAATCGTTTGGGTGAGTATCGCGATAATTCGTCCTCTAAGAAAAATCATTATCTTATTCCCTTTCCTTTTTCTTCTCTTATTATCCGTTTCGTGCCTTTTTATTAAGTATTATTAAGTTATTGCCTTTGTAATAACGACACTATTACACATATAGTATATATATATATTATATATATATATATATATATATATATATATATATATATATATATATATAATATGTATATACCGTATATACTCGAGTAACGTGCGATCTCGCATATCATGCGACCCCAAAAAAAAAATTTCACCAATAAACAGTGGGTTTTGTCATGTATCTCATGTATCATGCGAGTTCCTTTTCCGAGGTCAGTTTCATGAGGTGGTTTAGCGTGCTAATGGCCGAGTCGTTCAGATGTGTGCTGCTGGCTAGTGAAGTTACGGTAATTTTCTTACTAATCTTCGAGAATTGAATAGAAGATCTCAAGATTAAAAAAGAATACCAAGATAATAAAAATAATTGTAAAAATAAAACACGCCTTGGAGTCCTAAATCATTCTCTCTCTCTCTCTCAGAAATAAATACTGTAATTTGAGTCGTTCACCAAACGGGTATCAGTAAAGGTGTAGACATTGTGTGCGCGTTTAAAAAAGTGTAGTTTACACACACATTCCGATGTTTCGGTTTTTGAAATTTTTCAATTTCGGAACAATGTGAGGTCAGATGGCATAATCAAACAAACATCACTACTGCAGAAAAAAAAATTTAACCCTTGTTTTTCATTGTTATTTATTAATTACTGTTTATTTAAAAAATATTAATATACCATGAATGTGAGATAATTAAGATCACCTATTAATAAAATAGTGGGACACAATTAATATCATATGTTCACTAATAGCTATTATTTTCAAAAAAAACAAACATTCCGTGAAAACACAAAAAATATATGTACATTAACCCACATAAAAACAAAATATAATGTTTTGCAGTTCAACTTGTGAATTTCAAACAATAAGTATGACTGTATAATATATTTCACCATATCGATCTTGCAGTTGAAGAGTCGTAAAATTTTGAGGATGGTCCGGGAAATGGATTTGTATCTTGTGATTAACGTATCGCTACAAACACCATGCGGTATTTTTCATACCACTATATTAATGAACGCATCGCTACGGCACACACTGGTATTTTTCATACCACTATACATTAAAGTTAAAATGATCATATTATATTATTGTTTTCACGAAGAAATAAATTATAAAAAAGAAAATTATCGAGTAATTTTTGCCGTCAGCAGTCAGAAAATCACGAAACATGGTAACGTTTCAAAACCTAGTGTCATCCACGGCATATGTCTATAAATAGAACAGAAGCAGAGGGCAGACATTGGATAACAGATCTCCAGGTGGTTACCAACCAACCAATCAGGTTGTTAGTTATACTACTCTGTGAATTTCTTAGAATGAAACGTTACACGTAACACACGGGAAGCTAACGATGATGTGTGTGCTTTACATACAGTACGTAGTTGTTGTTTTTATTAGTGTATTTTACTGATTACATGAATACTCTCTCTCTCTCTCTCTCCTCTCTCTCTCTCTCTCTCTCTCTCTCTCTCCTCTCTCAGGAAAGATACCGTCAATTCAATTTATCAGTATCTTCCT